>NW_026695322.1:0-90825 GCF_029851405.1 Lichtheimia ornata
TGCATTCCCAACTTTTGTGCATTCTATTGTAGGTGGACGATGCTCCTGCTCTAGACATTCATTTCCATGATTAAAGTAGGTTGATCCGAGCTGATTTGGTTGAGTTACGCTCACACAAGATTACATCGGTTGAGCTACATCGAGCGTGCTCTATGTCCAGAGTGATGTAATCTCTCTTTGACCGCAGCTCAGTCAAATCAGCTCGGATCAACCTACTTTAATCATGGAAATGAATGTCTGGAGCAGGGGCATCGTTCGCATGCAGTGGATCACGCAACAATGATGATTGGATAAAAGTGGCCGTTAGCTAGCAATACATGCCTGTTCCTAGATGATCCATAAAGTAATTATACATTGACCCTTTCATTCATGCAAACGTAGCTGTGTTACACAACACGACCCTCTGCATCTTTTGCTCTGCCAGGGTCTAGCTACTTCACAATGAACAAAGACCACTCTTCCTATAGCATCACGCTTACAAACATAAAGGTGCCTGTATCTTCAAACTTTACAATGAAACGTGTGGTTTTTATTAGAGCAATGGGCTCGGCTTGGCCAACAGCACCTTGTGTGAAAGTTTTACGTTCAATGTCGCAACTAGCCCAAAAAATATTTTTTGGTCGTCGTCGTCGAAGAGGTCGACCCTCAGATCCAGTTTGGCTGGTGGCGACATTGCGAAATCTGGGATCGGCCACCTTGATCGCGAAACTGGCACCCAAGGTGCTGTTGGCCAATCCGAGCACATTGCTCTATTCAAAACCCCACGTTTCATTGTAAAGTTAGGAGATACAGGCACCTTTATGTTTGTAAGCGTGATGCTATAAGAAGAGTGGTTTTGTTCATTGTCAAGTAGTACGACTATAGAGCCAAAGATGCAGAGGGGCATGTTTGTGTAACTTGAGTCAGTCAGCACAGGCAATCATAATACTTGTACACTATCTAGGAATGGTTCATAAATGCTAGCTAATAGCCCATTCATCCCATTCACCTTTATTGCCGAAAACCAATGCATATGAACGATTCTCCTGCTCCAGCCCATCATCTCCATCCCTCAACTTTCATGATCCGAGAGGATTTGACTGAAAAACGCTCAAACACAGAAACATCATCCAATTTCACAAAAATCATTTTGCAGAGTTATTTGTAAACCGCCAGCTAATAGCCCATTCATCCCATTCACCTTTATTGCCCGAAACCAATGCATACGAATGATTGTCCTGCTCCAGTCCAGCATGCCCATCCTTCAACTTTCTTGATCCAAGGGGATTTGACTGAACAACGCTTGTGCAAAGTAATATCATTCAAGCTTCAGAAGAATCTAATTAATTTCCACCTCTTCCACTCCCAGCACCTTGCCTCTTCCTTCCATTCTCAACTCTTGCTCCATTCAAGTGTATAACTACCACCATGCGAACGATTGTCCTGCTTCAGCCCATCATGTCAATCCTACACTTGTCTTGATCTGATTGTCTTTGACTGAATGGCAAGTCCATGGCGTGTGCACAGCCTTCTTGCCACTCTTCTACAACACACGAGTCTCTTGACACAACACACGCTCTTGTACACTCATCTACCACAATCAAACGTAACAGCATTCATTCCAGCAATTGCTTTTAGCAAGGTCTTTAGCCCATTGTATCAAACAGCATTCACAACCTTGTCACTCTGCTGCAACACACGCTCATCCACTCTCCTCTACACGACCAATCGTACCAGCAGTTGCTATTAGCGAGGTCTTAACTCCATTGTCTCAAGTTACTTGCAGCAACCTGCCTTGCAGCCTTTCTTACGTGAACAGCAAATAGTCATCACATGGGAACAGTCTTTTTTACGTGTATCAACTTGCTTTAATGCATACGGATTCCAATGGATGATGCCATATCAGCTATCAAGTACACGTCGTTACAAGCACCTTCACGTGGTTGAGCTGCGATACAATGTCCCCAAGCAGTGATTGATCAACAGCCGGATGGAAAAGGATGCATATCAGCAGCAATATTGGACTTGCAATGGCTATGGATGGATGGATGCATGCATTCAAGTGGAGCAATGAGAAGTCTTGGATGTTGCTTCAAGTACTTGGCACGTTGTCAACAGGAAGGATGGATACTGTTGAGGATGATACTGTTGAGGATGATGGTTGATTGGATGGCATCGACGAGAGGTGTTCTACAGCAATGGATGGGTATTGGAATGTTCGAATCAAGGCACACATCAACTATTTTGCATTCATGGAGTGGAGATGTTTATGACGACAGCAACGAAGGATACAATGACACAATAATACTCGTCGACTCCAAGTGATTCACTCATACCTTATTCAACTTGCAATACCTGTTCCTTTTTCATATCTACTACTTAGATGATAAGCACCCACACTACCACATCCTATTCTTCGACTTTCCATTAAACGAGCATTGTATTCAACATAACAATTGAAGTGCCATCCTATCAGCTCATATTTGCAAGATGAGGATCACGTGGTTTTTTCTGGATAGATGATGACTAGGTGGAAGTTGGATTGGCAGGGGAAGAGGAATTTGAAGGTTGGATCACTTACATCGTTGTATCGAGAGACTTTTGTTCCTCTTGTCGCATTACATTCATGCTGGCTTCCTGGTTCACTACATAAACGATAAGCCGTGGTGTTTCTGAATGGATTGATACATCAGAGTAAAGTACCTCTCTTGACATGGAGCCCTACAAAAAATAGCAACCCACATGCACGCAATAAAAGTACCCCACATGCGCTGTGGGCTATCCTCCAACATTAATAGCAACTTGTTCGTTCACGTGGTAGTTAAAAATGGACCACAATCCATATCCTTGGTTGCTTCTAGCCTTGTTAAAGCTGTTAGTGGATCACCACCACCAGCAAGGGTAGGTTAGGCATAGCGTATAGTTTCACATGGCGTAAAGCAAACAAACTTTAATAGTGAACCATGTCAAAAAATGCCATCATTGTTTGTTTGTGTTTTGGCGCTTCACCTTCCTCGGAGATCATCTGCGCGCATGGAAGAAGTTTCTCTAGTAAAAAACAATGTTCACATGGCCTTTACACTGCCACCACCGTCTCACTCCCTAAATGAAGCGGCGTGATCAAGGCAGTACTATTTTTCTTTTTGAGCAACGTCAGCTGTGCAACATGAGCCGGATAGTGATCCGATATTACATTCACCTATATAAGTAACTGCATTGAGGAAATAAAGTCATTCAAATCATGTCGAAAAAATATAAAGTGAAAACCAATCATCATGATGATTCGACTTTACAAGGCGCTGAGCATGCTTGGCGGATGATGACACACTCAAGGATCGATTCACCGGATATGCTACGTTCCCATGCAAGGCATTTATGAAGCATCTCAACAATCAGTGGATGCACCGTCGATCGTTGTTGTCTCTTTGGCCAATCAAATGAGTGCTTCGATATAGGCTTGGCCCTTCCAAGATAGACTGTAGGGGGGAAAAAGGAGGGATCGACACATATAAATGATGAATGTTTGATCTGTCGATAAATGTGTATCTCTTGTCAATTATCCAATGCATGTAGCTGTTACCCTTCCCACTATAACTACAAAGATGAATGAAGCAAATAAAGGGACAACAACAATTTATGCCTCATGGGTGTGAGAATATGCTTCGTTCCTTGTGCCACTATCGTTCGTTCACGATGCACAAATACAAACTCCAGCTTATCCATGGAAACAGGAAATGTTAATATGTATAATACAAGATCATGATGTTTGTCAGTGATGAAGCGCATGCACTATAGAACAAGGTGGGCAATTGCCTATTTTGTAAAGTCGGCTCGAGCCACCGGCAAGTAGACGATAGTCGCGACATGGCCACGTTTTCTTACAAATGTGCACACAAAAAAGAGGCGGCCATGGAACCTTGTTTACGTTTTCTTTTTTGGCCTTCTATCAGGGACTAGCGTATTTTCATCTCTCTCTCTCTTTCTCGCTACTCTTGCACTCTCTCTTTTTTCTCTTTCTTTTGCTGGTTATCGTGGTCTTGGCTGCGTTACATTTGATGGGCATCTGATGATGCCGCGATTTTCGCTCGGATCATATTTACCAGCTACAAGTCGGCAACAACACGTTCAACAAGAGGAACAACAACAACAACAACAACCGGATACATTAAAAGGGTGGTGGACCAAACTAGTAGACAAATTCACAACCGAAAGGGATGACTTTGGGGATCTTTCACCTGACCGACCACCATTACCCTTTATTGCCTCGCTTGGAGATGCAGGTACCGGTAGCAATATTGGTAGAAACCTCCCACCACAAGCATCATCATCATCATCAGCACCTGAAAATAGCAGTGGCATCAATCGGTTCACACGTGCAAAGCGTATCGCTCCCCAAGCGGAAGTGGCTCCGGTCACCCACGTAAGTTGCACCCATTTCATTCTACACTCAGAGTACAACCATCTCTTTCCGATATACCGATGAGAGGTGGAATGTGCACGCCATCAATGAATGTGTGTGCGTATATGTGTGTGTGTATCCATGGATACAATGTAAGCGCAAATTTACTTGCCCCTTGCTTTGTTGCATGTTTGTTTACTTTTTTCCTATTGTAAACTTGCACTTTTGTAACAATAGAGCTTGGTTACTTGGGTTGCACAGGCACATCATCTAATTTCATGGGCTCTATATTTGGTGTGCTTGGGGCAAACGGTCCGCAATCCGAAGCAAAAGAGGAGGGTGTACCCGCACAAACCTCATGCACACACACGCACACAAATTTCCTAGCAATTTGACTTTTTAACTCATCACGTGTTTCATTGTAGCGTCTTTCGGCAGATGAGCGAGCTTTTCGAGGTGCCTTGTATACTATTATTGAAGAAAGTGAGACCATTTTATCCTTGTCATCACAAACCATGACACGACCACGGCCATTGTCATCCAGCCTCGATGATGACAAGCTCAAACGGATATCGATTACCAGTAATGGTACCAATGCAAGTGGTGATTCTTCTGGTTCATCTACATCATCCTCAAGTGCATCATATCATCCACCACCCCTTTGGCCATCGCAGCCCCAAAAGCGAGAGCCACATTTTCGACATCACGTTATTGGAGACGAAACCAAATGCCGTCGCAAGTTTATTAAAATGGTTCAATCAGCCAAAAAGTTCCACAATGAATACAAGGGTGTCATTCCAAAGGAGATGCAGGTTGTTTTCAATGCATATGACAATGTGCAGTGTATTCGATTGGAGGTGGATGGCAAAATAGAAGATCACAAATTCTGTGGGTAAGTGCATCATCATCATGTGACCTGTAACGTGAATGAATGAGAAGGTTGACATGGAAACCAAATAGGAATTCCCAATTTATCCCACCAGAGCTATCAACACATGGCACATTCCACAATAGCCGTGTAGATGTTTGGGTATTGGGCGTCAACCTCTACCGCATGCTTGTTGGCAGATATCCTTTCGTGGCTAACAATGATCGGAAACTATTTAAAAAGATGCTTAGTGCAGACTTTAGTCTCCCGCAGGATTGCTCGGAAGGTAATTAATACTATCATACATGACATGGAAGATGTATATTCATATCCATGTGCATAGATGCAAAGGACTTGTTACGACGTATGCTCGCTCCTGATACGACAAGAGCCTCACTCGATCTTGTTCTTCATCATCCATGGGTCAATCCTTTCAAAGTGGCTGTGCCACCCACTGCTACATCATCAGAGGAAGAAGACACCAGCAGTGCAAGTCGAGACCCTACACCACCGTCAACGATTGAACAACGCTTACCTACCACACAACAACAACCTGAACCATCACTCATGACAACGGATCAAGAGGGATCAGCTGCTGTGCAGCCACAACCTTCAATCTCTATAGTAGTCGAAAACGAATCACCCTCATCATCTACCGAAAAGCCAAAGAAACAACGTTCACGTCGACGACCCTTACGAAAAGCCATGCATGTCATTAAGCGTGCTACTTTGTTTGTTGTGCAGGGACCCTATCCCCCACCCAGTCGACCCTATCATGAATTTGGACGTCCACTTCAGGCATCATGATGATGAAAAGACGATAGTTTTGTGCCAATACCGATCATCCCTTTACCGCCATCCATCAAACATCCTCACCCTCATATCATGTAATCCCTCTATTGTTATTCCTCTTTTGCATAATTTGCTATTCTTCACTGCTGTACCATTATTACTGCATCTTTGTCTCTTCCTCCTCCTTCATTCGTTTATCCCCTATTGCATATTCAATAGAAACATCCACACACTTTTGTATGTATTGTATCAAAAAAGAAAAGACTTTGCTGTGCAAATGGATCGAATGGCTAGATCACGGGGTCGCGATCGCCCTGTTTTGTGGGATAGCCAAGTATGGCCTAGGAGATCATTTTACTGTGCTGCTATAATTAGAGTGTGGTACAATGCTTCATTCAACTCAAAAAAGTCCAGCCTTGTCATCAAAGATTCTGGTGACGAAAAAAAAACCTCTCCTCCTCCTCCTCCTCTCTTGCATACACAGTTATACCTTCCCCCTCCCTTCCTCGTCTCTCTTTCATACACACGCATTTGCTTTCATTTTGTTCTTCATTTACCCTACATGCACGTATACTAATACACTACTCTCTAATGCCCTTCAAACGCTCCATCATACTACAACTCATCTTTGCATTCTGTATCCTTTGTCTCATCATCGTTGCACACCAAGCAAATGACGCTCACAAAAGTAAGTCTACACCCTCATGTCGCGTAAAGCATTGTATTGACGTGGGCTTCTTTGCTTCTACAAGGTGACTTTGTAAACAACGAGTGTCCTGGAGGTGTATGCGATTCGCCTAGTCAAGACGATCCAACCAATGATCCATTACCGCCACCACCGCCACCACCGCCATCAGACAATCAAAGTGATGACAATGACCCATCGATACCAGTCAACGAGAAACTAGTGACACCCAACGATCATGATGAGATATCCAACAACGACTTTCCTTTCACTATTGTGACAGCTGCAAGCGCCAATCATTTTTGTGCATTGGAGGGCATGTTATATACATTGAAAGATATGAGACAGCATGTACGTTCATTTCCAAGATTGGTGGTTTATGACTTGGGCACAAATGACCAGCAAAAGACGATTATGGCCAACCTTCAGCAACATCAATACTTTGACGAGCTCGTGACATTCAACTACAGCGCTTATCCTGCATTCTGGGACATTACAGTGAATCGTGGAGAATATGCATGGAAGACTGGTATTGTCAAGGAGGTTCAGGAACAATATGGTGGTGTGATTATCTGGTTGGACACGGGCGATGTACCCAATCTCATGTTTATGCGCATGATCCCTGAATACATTCGCAAGTACGGCTTTTGGTCACCAAGAAGTACTGGCTTTGTCGGTTCAAAGTTTAATCACCTTGGCATCTTTGACTATCTCAAGATGGATCGTAAGCAATACGCAATGCTCGAGAATTGCAATGGTGCAGCACTTGGTTTTGATACGGATAACCCACGCATTCTCAATGAATTGGTCACACCTTGGTATGAATGTGGTTTGGACAAGAATTGTATTGCACCTCCCGGATCATCAAGGCAAAACCATCGACAAGATCAATCGGCCATCACATTACTCGCTGTGCGTGCTGGATTTCAATGCTTTGAATACCCTGAATTCCATGGTGTTACCATCCATCAGGACGAGTTTTGTCAAGAACGCCTTAGCTCGCTGGATAAGATGGGTCGTTTACTTCATCCTTCTTCCATTGGTAAGAGAAAGAGCAGGTTTTTATACGCTGTGTTGGTATTTATATATGTCTCTAGATTTGTAAACAAGAGGATCTGGTCACTGGATGGCTAGTAGAAGATTCGTTATAGACATATGAGGGAGGGATCTCAATAAACATCACATCTGGATGCGACGGACTTGATTTCTTACATGCAATGTGATTATGTCAATTTCCATATACATTTATTCTTGAGCGAGAAGGTCTAAGCCTATTGTAATTTTGGGTTCATTCAGTAATCACCCGACAAAAGTACATGCTATCACAAAGGTAATCAAAACAACAAAGAAATGAGACGCCGTGCTATGAAAGAACAAGAATACGGGTTGCTTGCTTTGCTAGTAAACGCGTTGAAGGACTTAATGGAGTAATGGTCTTACAAGTCCTGGTCTCTTAATCAGGAGCTGTTGTTGTCAAAAACGTTTGTGTGGATCTTCGTTTCGAAAAAGTTGAAGGTTGTTCGCTCCTTCATCAATAAAGAACAGGGGGGCATACGCGTAAACGTGAGGGTGATAATATAATGGCCCATCAACCCAATAGCGTTGTGCAAGCTAGATTACTGATAAGATTTTGTTGTATACGAATTTCTATGGGACTAACCAAATAGCGGTATGAGAGTTGCAGATAAATGATGGTGTATTCAAGCAATGTCACGCGGATCATCAATGATCAACATGGACATCTCCGTTCGATGAGCGTCCCCATGACCGTGCACCAAAGGGCTTTAGTGTATTTCAAACAAGCGGGGGTAACGCGCCGTTATTGCTGTTGTGACATGCTGCTGTGTAAGGCAGAGTGGGTCAGGCGCCCGGATCTGGGGGGCGATGGTGGAACAATGGGAAACGGCGGGCTGCTGCATATAAGCTTGATGCTCTTGTTTTATTGCATGATGAACAAAGAGAATGAAATTACATTGATTGACATGCTATAAATGCATAGCTTGGCCATTGTTCTCGATTGTATACAGCTTCTTGTCGAGAAATCAATATGCATCCTCAAATGCTTTGTACAATCAGCCGACTTTTTTTTGCACAATGCAACGTTTCTAGATGCACATGACGGTGTGATGGCGTTTTCTTTCCCTTGTTCCTAAAGACTTTCTCTTGATGGTTTATGTTTGTTACATGGATGGTTGACTACACCAATAGTAATCTTCATTGCTCATCCTCTTAGCTGTCAATACAGCACTATGCATACGTGTGAGTGAGAGAGAGTGCTAGAAATAACAAACAAACATTCCATTCGTCGTGGGTGTAGCAGGCAATCGAACACCCCTTAGGGTAATGCATGCGCCACTGTGATGCCAAATAAAGATGTTGGATCTTGCATCACATTACCCAAAATTCAACTGCCCCGCATTTTCCTCTTTGTGCACGCACACGCACACGCGCTCTCACGCATTTATTCCCATTCTAGCTTTCTTTCTTTTGTTCTCGTTGAAAGTCATTTGAGATCGCTTTTGCTCATTGCTCCATTGTCTTCAAGGTCCCCATTGCTCCATTGCCCAACCTACTCCTCCCCCCACTCTATCCCCTATTCACTCTTTTGTTCGCCTCCAGGAACAGCGTGACACTTTCTGCTTATAGCCATCAAACTTCTTCTCCTGGTACACTATTGTTTTTCGTTTGTTCGAGCTTCCATGGGCTCAGTCTACAATACATCTCTGCAGCTACCCATCATTACATCCTCGGGAGAGGATAATGACGACTTTGACTTTCATGCACCAGCAGCAGTGACATCCAATAACATTGCCAGTACAGAGTTTGATTTCGAGTACGACACCACTGAAACATTAGCACAGCGTGTGATTCAACAAACATCTGCTACATTCACTGTAAGGAACACTTTTGAGGGGAAATACTGATCAAGGAGGCAAAAGGAGTGTAATAGGGCTCACATCATCATCATCATCTCGATAATAGTCATTGTCGGCCAATGCAAGCAATAACACCGTTGCCATGTCAACGGCAACATCCACCATCACACCCCAATTTTCGTATCCAAGCAACAACAACAACAACAACAGCAGTAGTAGTGATGTAGCATCGACAATGAATATAGCGACACCTTGCATTGATGAGCGACACGACACTTATGGACAACATTTACACAACGACCATGATGAGGAAGATGGTACAATTAATATGCGGCAATATGCATCGAAAGCCACAGGAATATTCGGGAGCGATGTAATAACGGAGCATCAACAATATCCAAAAACGTATGCCGAATCAAGCTCTTCTTCACGTGCCTTCGTGGCTCCTCATCATCTTCCAGCCATCTTGGCACCGATATCACCCAATTGTAGCTCCAGTGGTACCCCACATACAACATTATCCAATTGCTCGTTGCCAAGAAACACGATCAAGATCCAGAATGGTCATTCTACTACTCACTACGCTGACGACGACAATGACAAAGATGACAAGTCAACATGGTTATTCGCAGCAAAAAAGGGGGAGGAGCACCAACACCTCCTGTTTTCTGTCGATCATAGCAAGCAAGACTTAGCAGTGTCTCATCATCATCAGGTGCGCTTTCTTTATTATTCTTTCTTTGAAAGTGGAGGTGGCTTGACAACTGTATTTCTAAATACATATTCATATCATTCTTTTCTTTTCCCCCTCGTCTCTCAACTCCTCGACATCTCCCTTTCTGATACACACATCCTTAACTTTTCTCATTTATATATCCTATTCTTTTCATTTCTTTCTTTTCTCTCTCTTTCTTTATCTATCATCACCCTTGCCCTCTTATTATTCAGGCACCTCGATCGAGAAAAGGGAGCAACAGTAGCACGAGCAGCAGCAGTAATAGCCGTGCCATCATCATCAATATGCAAGAGGAAAAGTACCCCAACAAACGCACATTTCAAGAAATGTCTGCAGATAGTAATAGCATGATTGGACGAGTACAGTTACCAGGATTACAACATATCGTGTCACCTTATGCAATACGTGAAGCCGAACGACAAGAGCAGGAAGAGGCGCTGGGTAAAATCCCTGAACATCCCTTCAAGGCATACCCGTCATTCATCTCTATGAAGCACATGCATGAACAAGGTGATCACCGATCCAACAATTACACGCCTTCTTCAAATTCCCCTCCAAGTCTCTCTATCCCTACTCATTTCAGCATTCGTGGCGACTATGACGATGATGACGATGATGATGACGACGATGATACGGATGATGCTGCTATTATTACGGATGAGATCAACTCTGGAGAACCACATACACCACGTATAGCCTCTTCTCCTATCACATTTTGTTCATGCAACCAACAACAGAATCCAACATCAACCACTGTACACCATCAATCCTCTTCTCGATTGAATGTAGCAAGTCGTCTCGGTGCAGCAGAAGCAAACGCGTTGAATGATATTGGTCGATTAAAGTCAACAGCACCACCACCACCGTTACGAGCAGAACGAGAACGTTTAAAACGACCACCCAATGCCTATTTGTTATTCAATCGAGATATGCGTCGTAAATTATTGGAAGTGTCACCCAAAATGGGCGTCGCGGAAATAAGCAAAAAGATTGGCGAAAAGTGGAAACAATTATCATCAGTAAGCTATAGTAAAAAACCCCCTTGATTGTATTGAATTATACGCGTCGTACGTGAGAAAATTAACCCATCTCTCTCTCTCTATTCATTAGGAAGAACGAGAAAAGTATATCCAGGAAGCGGCTCTCATCAAGCAAGATCATCTCAAGAACCATCCCGACTTTATTTACACACGACGGTCTAAAGCTGAACTTGCCGAAGCAAAGAGACTTTCAAAGTTACGTCGAAGCAAGAACAATGACACAGCAGCATCACCGAATACCGAAAAGTCAACGGCAACTAAGGAGGGAAGAGAGCAGCAACAAAGCAGCAGCATCACTAGTAGTAGTACTACCAAGCGAAGGAGGAAATCTAATGCACCTGATGCACCACGTGACCCACGAGGACGCAAAAAGAAACGACACCGACATCCTACTGCACCCAAACATCCCATGTCTCCATTCCTCTTTTTCCTTGCAGCTGTGCGTCCACATGTGGCTCAACAATTCCCTGGATCAACAGTGGGCCCCATAAGTAAAGTCATTGGTGCCCAGTGGCGTGACATGTCTGATGAAGCACGTATCCCATGGATCAAAATGGCTGAAGAAGATAAAGCACGCTATGCACGTGAAATGCGAGTTTACATGGCCAATCTCGATCAACAAGCACAAAATCAACATGACATTGATACTACTACAGCTAATACAGAAGACTTGGATGATAGCGCGGTGGCCACTGTTGTTCAAATGGTGAATAGTGGTGGCGGTGGTGGTGGTGATAAACAAGACTTTTATCCTCCAGCAAGCAGTAGTAGTAGTGGTCACCATTTTGAAACCATTTTCCCCCAATCCAACGAATGTATATGATAAAGTTGATAATTGTCTGTGTACAAACAGAGAGATATAATTAAGGGTTGATCTATCTACAATGGGGGTGGTGAAATGTGTATGCTACATGCTTATGCAATATCTTGTTCATCCTCGTCGCTATCCTCATGGTCATTCTTGGAGACACCCGTTCTTTTGAGAATGGCAAAATAAAGAGGGCCCCAACCATCCGTTTTGTCAGGAAGAACAATCCAACCATACTTTGTGCGTTCACCAATGGGCCATGTGCGTTTGACCACCTCCACAGGGATCTTTCCTTTTCGCATGAACTTGCTAATCACCTTGTCGTTCTCTGTAGAGCTGATGGAGCATGTTCCATAGACAACCGTACCACCTACACGCACCGAATGAACAGCAGCTTTAAGCAAGGCGAGTTGTCGTGTGGCATTATGGACCGTGCGTTTGGGTGACCACTGCTCAAATTCCTTTTCATCGTGTAGTAAATGACGTTCAGAGGAACAAGGAGCATCCAATAACACCTTGTCGTATTGCTCAGGCTCTTGATAATACTTGGTGCCATCCTTGCCAACCACTGTCACCAAATCCTCCAATACATCCTTGGGTACATAGCCATCCAACACTTGTCGTAGTCGTCGTCGTCGATCTGCTGATAACTCGTTGACGGTAAGGTGACCACCACGTCCTAGTCGTTGAAGAACGGATACTGATTTGCCACCTGGGGCAGCACACAAGTCAAGGACATGGTCATGGGGTTCAATATCCAAGGCCTCAGTCGCTAATACTGATCCAGCATCGAGAATGTAGTAGTCGGTCATGCCATGATCGTCTTTGGAAGGATGAGGAAATCGCTCAGCGTCCATGGATGCAAAACAGGGAATGCTGCAAAAGCCAAGTCGTGCCAAGTTCAATGGTGTCAACTTTTCTGGATCGGGTGGTGAAGTGCAGTACTTGTTGAGCATAATGCAATGGCGTGAAGGTTGATGCATGGCTTCCATTAGTGTAGACCATCGTTCCGGACCATATTCTTGTTCATAATATTGACTAAAGGCATTGAATACAGCTTGTCTTCGTTCTTGTTCTCGTGCAATAGCCTTTTGTTTGTTCTTGGATAATCCTTTGGCTGGTTTGCGTCCCTGGGATGGTGGCATTTTGATACGAAACAGTTGGAAAAGTTTGACACGCGCGGGAGAGATCACACATTATACACAGGGCCGCCACCAATCAATCAACCTCTCTCATGCGTGATAATCATCCAATGTCCCCCATTTATATATAATAAAGTTTTATACACACACATCTATCTTCGTTCCTTCACAAAGAAAATGAGCCATAGTAAAGCAAAGAGAATAAATGACAAGAACATTGCACTGAGCTTGATAACATCTGGCCAGTAATTCTTCGCATTAAAGCCAAAGGTCGATAAGATGGTTGCTCCAGGAACCTAATAGCGTCCAACACCATTAACAAGATAGCTTCGAGAAAAACATCCTTGTTGCTACTTACATCAATATTGAGACCAAACCTTTCCTCCACGAGCTGAAGATACAACATCTCATTCACCAGTAGCGCTTCCAGTGCATAGTTGAAGAATGATAGATGCTTGAGCCAGCTAAAGTAGGGTGACATGGAATCTATAAAAGCGCATAGGTTAACCTAGCTGATCCTCATGATCCCATACAACCTTACCTTTGTTCAACAAGAGGCCAGCAAACAACATAGAAAAGAGGAGCACCATGCAGCACAATAGATTTGCCATCGAAAGGTTCTTGAATACGACACCAATAGCCAAGCACAAAGCAGCAGCTGTCAAATTAAACAAGACAAGGACAAGCAAGAACTTGAGGAATTCATTGACACCTTCCACCAAGCCAACCATGTAATACGAGATCAATCCCATCATGAGCGGTGGCACCACGCGCAAAGGAATGATGTCGAATAAGACCTATTTCATGGATTAGAACCACGTGCTGATTTGGGTCATTGTTCGTCAACTTGCCTTGGAAAGGAAATAAATGCCAGGTGAATAATAGCCATTGGCACGCTCTCGTACAAAGAGAATACGCTCATTAGAAAACACTTGGAGGGATGTCAGGCACATGAAACCCAATAGAGCTTCATAAAAGAAGAATAATCCCATGCGATTCTGGAATCCAGCAATGGTATTGGATACTTGATAAAATAAGCCGCCACAAATCACTACATGACATGTGGTTAGAAAGGGGTACCGTTATACAATGAGTGAGTAGATACACTTACTTGCGAGAACGACGGCAATGGTATAATGTGCAAACATGAGCATTGGGTTTCGATACAAGTTTTTGAACGTGCGATCAGCCAGAATACGAAATTGCATAAACCATCCAGGACGTTCATGCGTGTGAACAGGTTTGACAAGGGGTGATGCTGCTCCTCCTTCTTCCAAATCATCAGGCGTTGCTTGTCTATATACATTCTTCGTTAATAGATGGTTCTTCTATTACCAAAATGAAAAGGAACACTTACGCTGCCGCCAAAATTTGCTCCACATCATCACGTACGGCCACAGCAACAACACTCTTGTCATAAGCTTCCACAAGTCGTTTGAGGTGAGGTGTCATGCCATCTCCCTTTGTTGTAGAAGTAGCAGCATTATCAGAAGACTCGCCGTCCACCACGACATCAGGTACAGTAAGCTGTTGTTGTTCCTGGCGTTTCTTACGAATCCTTTCTCTTCGCAATCTTTCTTGACGTGCTCCTAATTCAGATGCCCATTGTTCGCTGGTATTCTCCAAATCATCACCAAAACCATTGCTTGAACCAAATAAGGACGTTGATGGTGCTGGATTGACAGGTGAAGATGATTGCATAATCGATGGTTGTTGTTCACTATCAGATGCCAAATTGCTTGTTTCATCATGCAAAACGGGTTTTGGATCGGAAGGTTGCATCGTCAAATCGATCAAATAATCGGCAATATTGAAGCCAGCTGGACAAGGGTAGCCAATGGTCTTGAAATAGGATTGGACACGAGGTTGTGGACCAGAGTAAACAGTATGTCCCTTGCCAAGAACAATAAGCTGATCAAAGAGGGTAACAATATTGGATCTGGGCTGATGGATTGTGAAAACAATGGTGCGATTGTAATCTTTGGCGAGCGTAACCAAGGATTCGACGACATTGTATGCATTGTATGCATCGAGACCACTGGTGGGTTCGTCAAGGAATAGGATGGATGGCGAAGTTACAAGCTCACATGCAATGGCTACGCGACGTCGTTCACCACCACTAATGGATCGCTCACCAGGTTGACCAATCTTGGAATCCTTGATATTGTCGATACCAAGCTCCTGCATCACTTCCATCACTCTGAACTTTTTGGCGGCCTTGCTCATGGATCGTGGCAATCGCAGCAATGCCGAGTATAAAATCGTCTCGTACACGGTGAGTGTTGGGATCATTGTATCTTCTTGGTCAACATAGCCCACAAGTCGTTTATAATCCGATGGCGACACCGTATGGCCATTCACATACACATCCCCGATCACTGTACCCATCTTGGGCCGCTTTGCAAGGATATCCAGTAATGTCGTCTTGCCAGAACCTGAAGGACCCATGATAGCCATCACTTCACCAGGTCGCACCATACCAGTAATACTGTTGAGGATGGCTTGTTTTCCCACCTTGTAGGATATGCAATCGAATATCAAGTTGGCTGGAGTATGTTCGGTCATGAGTTTGCCAGCTTCATCATCAGCGAGTTGAATATAGGGTGCCGAGCCACTTGATTTCCTTGCCAAATAAGTAACAACTCCAGTGACAATGATCAAGAAAACCGCAACACCAGCCATGCCACTAACAATCATGATCCAATTGATAGGACGCTCTGGTCTCTATAATACATAGGTATGGTTAGCTACCTTCCAAAGTGTCCCTTCCATCGCTTTTTGATCACTTGCCTTGAACCCAGGTACCATGGTATAATGAAGGCATTCGCCCGAATTACAAGTCAAAAAGATGGATTCATCACCAAAGACCATCAAAATCAAATCATCCATAGCAGGCTCTATAGGTAAGATTTGGTAAGGGTGATGTATGCCAAGTATACTACTATCTTCCATGTTACCTGAAAAAGCGCATTCTCGGTCTGTGCACTTGAAACTTGCAGGTCCCTTGATCTCTTCTTTGAGTAGATCCGTCAAATCTATGTATGCATTACTTCAGTACCAGTGATGTATAAAAGAATCACATTCTATGATCCTTACCAATGCTACCATCCTTTCCACAAAGCATCTCGTCTTTGATACAGCGGCAATTGATATTGTTGCACTTGTAATTGGTGATGTTGTTGTCGTAGCCAAACTCTGGATGATACATGCTTTAGTACTTTTTCACAATGCTCAGGGTATAGCTTACCTTGGTCAAAAGCGCATTCATCAAGATGACAATAAAACGATTCAACCTCATCCACCCAAACTATATGATGTTTCTTGTCAGCTACTACCATTCCTTCCTATGCATCCTAAGCAAGAACAATCACTCACATTGAAAATCGCATGAATCTTCATGTTGATTACAAGAAAAGGTGACTTGAGGGATTTGATCCTTGAGTTGCTCCAAGATTTTTCGATCTAGAATTGTTTGTGTGAGTGGCGTTCGTCTCCATGGCAACTTTTGAAACACATATCCAGGGATCAAGGGGCGGGGGGCAGGGGGAGAACTTACTTGTCACATTGCACATTTGATGGTTTTCAAAAACGGTCAAACCGCCTCGATAGCAAGTACCATTTTGACCGGTGGGTACAAGTGGGTCACAAACCGAATCCATGGTACATACTAGATAGAGCGGGAAAATATGAGAAAACCGTGGGTAATCTACTATGCATCCTCGTAACTTACCATTGCAATTGATACCTTCCCATCCTTCTGGGCAATCACAGTGATTATCCTCTCTTGGTATTCTTTGGCGTCCATCAGCAAGTGCTCCACATACTATAGTGATGAATGGGAGGGGGTGAGTGAATATGCATTGTATCTGCTGATATGTATATACGTTACGTGGCTCTCGGCAGTCGTCACCTCCAAACCCAGGTGGACACTGGCACTGCCCGCTATGGCTACAATTGGCGAAATGCAGGCACTCAAATCCAGGCAACATGCAGTTGAAGCATTGAGGACAATCAGGACAACCATTATTGCCGTCACCGAGGGCAGGTATAGTAGTAGTGGTGGTGGTAGTAGTAGGTGGTGGTAAAAGATAACCGAGTGTCGTCGAAGAGGTATTCGTTTGCGCGTCGCTAATGCCCAAACAGGACACCAAAAGCACGCCGAAGAGTAATTGGCGTAATGACATTGGGAGGTCGAACACTCACGCAATACACGACTTGTTCTTGTTGAATGGGGTGGAGAAAGAAGGGTGTCCTTGTTCCCAAGCAGAGCCGCACCTTACTTGATTTTGCTCGAGGTACTGCATATGACGCAAATGATTGGTACGGATTACAAATGTTCCATCCTGCCGGCTTTAATATCACACTCATTCCTGTGATAAGGTCTCAGAGCTTCATACATTTCAAGGGGTCACATGATACATGGTCTTATTGTTTCATTATCAAGGTAACTTTGATAACATAGAATGGATGATGGGGAATAGGATGTTAATCTTCACAACGCCGTGTAGGTCTACTGCTGCCGCCATGATAAGCAACAACTAAAGACGATGATGTTGGCACCGCTTGATGAGCATAAGGTGATTCACGTAGCTTGTATAATGTACCAGTCTTTATGCGGCTTGCATGCCTACCTTGTGATAAAAACAAACCATGGCCTTAAGGGTCTGGTAATCCATATCATTTGATCGTTCCTTTTGGTTGTTTTCTATGATGGAGTCACACATAAAGCGTTCTCAAGTTATCATACATGGAGCATTTATTGCCTTTAATGACCACAAAGTTTCATCCATTATCCACCTACTGAGAATAAGCATCTACGAGAGGATCATTGTCTCAAGTGATACAATGAAAAAGGGCCAAACAATGGGTACGATTTATGCTGCTATGATCTCAGCACATAGTGTGCAACAACATTGCTGAATAATCGGGAGGGCGGTTTCCGATCCGCTTAAAATATACAATGAATACGATCCATTTACCCGGATACATGTATATGATTGCATGGGATCATTCAAAACGATGACACCATGTCATTGTTTATTAATAAATCTAATCTTATCTTTGGCAACAGCTTGGTGTTCTTTTGGTGCATTGGCAATAAGGAGATCCGGAAGAAGAAGCAGCAGCAAGCACTGGATTTTTGGGGAAGGAGCAGCGAAAGGATTTCTGGTAAAAAGAATCACCCCTGACAGCAAGAGGCCATCGGCATCGAGCACCGTTTGCGACGTCATACAATGCATGGAACATCCTTTCAAAGAATGGTCAATCTACTAGCGGATGCAATAACAGACACAACCCATGTTTAGCAGGTGTGATGGAGATTATCATCATTAGAGATATATCTATCTTCTTCTTGTACAATGTTTCCCAGGGTCCCTCATGATAACGTAAAAGACTGAATAGTGCTTAATGGGATGGGGATATTCTTTTAACAAAGGGAGCGAGCGAAGTTCTTTGGAAGCTTTTGGGGGTGGGGTGTGGATTGCCACTCAACCAGTGAATGCGTTCAAAAAAGCTTTTGCGGAGTTGGGAGCACATGTGCCACATAAATAAGGCATTTCCGCTATGTCAGCATCCCTTCTTTTTGTGTGCAAACAAAGGGCCAACTTGTTCTCCACCACACTTGCACTTTTTCCTCATGTCTTTCTTATCTCGAGCACTCTTTGTACGGTCCATGATGATCAGGCCGATGCAAGCACATGGTAGAAAACCCATGATGATGAATGTGGTTGCTCAGCGTCTTTATTCAAGTCGTCCCATGGATCAACAACCATCAGCGGCAAGTAAGTATTCTTTTTCCCATTCTCACCCGCAGTAAGGTTCATGTGGCCTCCCACCCATTCCTCCCCTCCCCCTCCTGCTCCACTGCAACTGTTATTGTGTCACGAGTGACAAATAATAATGTGTGCGGAGTGTTTTTGAGTACCATCCATCCATGTCAATTCCTCGTCCACCACTTTTCACTCACTCACTCTTGAACACTCCTTCCATAATCCCAAAGAACGATCCAAGGTCACGATCAAGACCCTCAATCGCTTGTATAAGCATGGCGAACCCATTACCATGATGACCGCTCAAGACTACCCCTCTGGCATGATGGCTGATCGTGCAGGAATGGACATGTGCTTGGTGGGCGACTCGCTGGCCATGGTAGCATTAGGCTATGACTCGACCAATCCGCTTACGGTTGATGTAGGTTGGCTCGAGAAAGGGTTTAGGATGTCATAGAGAGACTAAGACATGTTATTAGGAAATGTTGCATCATTGTCGAGCAGTCGCCCGAGGATGTAAATCATCGTTCCTGGTATGTGATTTACCTTATGGCAGCTACGAAGCCGATCCCACAGATGCAGTGCGTGTATCGCTACGATTTCTCAAGGAGGGCAATGCCGAGGTAGGCTCATGATTAGGGATAGCGTTGGCAAGGTATGGATGGTATGGTAACCAAGCGACGATGGTAGGCTGTCAAATTGGAAGGAGGCAAAGAGATGGCCGAGACGATTGAACGTATCACGCGCGTGGGTGTTCCTGTTGTTGGCCATATTGGTTTGACTCCTCAACGGCAATCGGCATTAGGTGGTTTCCGTGTTCAGGGCAAGACGGCGAAGCAAGCACATCAACTTTTGGAAGATGCTTTAGCTGTACAAGAAGCTGGTGCATTCATGATGGTTTTGGAAGCTATGCCAGAAGAGATTGCAACCTATATCACACAACAACTCAAGATTCCTACCATTGGTATTGGTGCTGGTGTACATTGCTCGGGTCAAGTGCTAGTGCAGAATGATGCTCTCGGTCTCTTTGATCGTTTTGTGCCAAAGTAAGTAGTGACAAAAAGAAGGAAGGATAGGATGGCTCTTGCTTACTTTATGTGTGGATAGATTCACCAAGCAATATGCCAATCTCAACCGTATCATGACGGATGCCTTAAGACAATACCATGATGAAGTCAAATCACGTGCCTTTCCTGCTCCCGAGAATACCTATCCCATCGATCCACGGCAATTGGAAAAGTTCTGGGAGTTAGTGGGAGAACCCCATCGTAATGAGGAGAAACATGAACAAGAACGCGCTGTTCGTGCCCATGCTTAGAAGACACTTTATACAACAGATGCCCTTTGCTGCTCACTTTTTATTGTTCTTATATCCGTTATCATCATGCTCTTCTTTTTGTGTTCCCCCCGTTGTATATAGAATTTATATCCGTTTTCTTTCATTCGTATTCAAATAATGAAAAAGGCAATTCTCTTTCCATGATCTAAGTCGATTGGTGTTTGTGAGCCAACTATTTATTGGTGATAGTGGTTGCTATTTGTCGACAAGTGGCACATCAAGGACGTCTTGAGGAGCATACATGTAGAGTGCTAACCGGATCATAACATGTTTAAAGATATGGTGGTTGCCATGGTACCTGCATGATCAAAGTGAGCAAATGAGACGTTGACGGCCTTTGGCACAGTCAAAAACACCCCTCCGCATCAAATACATTATTGCTCTTCCGCTCTCTCTCTTTCACTCACTCTCGCTTCCTCCCTCACCCACGCACTCAATGCATCCCACCATTGCGCGATTCTCGGTACAATTGGCGCGTTCAACACCATTGACACGTCCAGCTTTGGCAGCAACGACAAGCACCATAAAAACGTGCAATCGTTTAACGTTTCCAGTACAGCGTCATGTCTTGACAGCACAACGAACGATGGCGTCGAAGCCTACACGAGCTGAACGACCCGGCAGTAAACCTATGGATCGACCTCCACGTGATGGTGAAATAACAGCGAGATTTATCACCTATGTGGATGCTGAGGGACAAGTAGTGCAACAACGGGCACCTCTCGAACAAGTATTACGCCAATATGATAGCAGCAAATACTTTTTGGTTCAAGTGGGTGGAGGACCTACTCCAGTATGTCGATTGTTTGAAAAGAAGGCCATGTTCGAACGACAAAAGGCAAAAAAGAAAAGCAAGCAAGTCAAGACACCAGAAGCTATTGTCAAAGAGATCATGCTTGGATGGAATGTGAGTGCACATGATATGGAACACAAGTTGAGACACGCCAAGCAGTTTCTGGATAAGGGCAACAAGGTCAAGATTGAGATTGTCAACAAGAAGGGACAAGTACGGCTTACACGTGAGGAGCAAAAAGAATATGTTAACCGTATTATGGAGCAATTGACAGAATATAAACCCACCAAACCACCAGCATTCTCAGGCGGTACTTGTATCATGCAATTTGAAAAGAAATAAAAGTCATATCCATTTTATTCAATCATCGTCATCATCATCAATATCATCATCAATATCATCATCAATATCATCATCAATATCATCATCATCATCGTCATCATCATCGTAATCAGTCTTCAATGCCTCAACAGCTGCGTAAATACCACGAGATGTGCGTTGGATAGCATCGACAAGTCCTTCCTCAGTATCACCATTATTGGATTCAGCAAGTGCTTCTGTCATGGCTGGTAGAGTTGTGGCGCTGATACCTTGATCAAGGCTTGGTGCGTAGATCACATGCTTAAACCAGGGCCGTCCCATCTTATTGTTTTCATCTTCTTGAATAAAGCCACGCTCAAAATACATGATCCGCTTATTCGTTTTTGCCAAACGCTTGGCTATTACACTTGGCAGCTCGGCATCTTTTATGTTGTTGTCGAATTCCTTGAGTCGTTCATCAAGTCTTGCTCGTCGTCGTTCAAAACGCCGTGTTTTCTTTTTCAACTTCTTTACGGATTTGAATAAAGGCTTGTAGATGCTACCTAGTAGCATTCCATTGGTCTCATAGAGAGGCAGCTCATCCATGTATTGGCGTATAGCAAATGAGTAGTCTTGTGGATACATGGGTAGTAATCGATCATCGGATAATCGAACAGCCAATAAACCGCATATCTTGACAAAGGTTGCATGGTATTCAAATGTAGGATCCCCAAACTTTTCCATCCAGTGGAAGCTGTACATGATCTTTTTTAGTATAAAGCACCCTTAAGATTTCTCATTTCTTATTACCTGTCATATGCACTATGCGCCACACCGTAATCGCCTACCATTCCCAAATCGACACTAGTAATTCCTGCATGGTGGAAAAATGCCGTGGCATCTGCACCAGCACCAAGGTTATGGATGTTGGGTAGAGGCTTTGATTCACCTTCAGTGTAATTGGTATATTCGCCCCACGTTTCATATACTGTTTTTGTGCCTTCAGTGCCTGGGGCAACAATGGAATTTGTAACTTGATATAAAAGTTGATGGAAAGAGGGTGCTGCAGCTGCTGAAAAGTACTTTCCAGCAACACCACCCACATTCAAATAAACCACTGCTTGTTGTGTGAGCCAATCTTGATTGTCTTCGACCCATTCAGTCGATCCAACCATTCCATATTCATGTGCATCCCATGATGCAAGGATAATCGTTCTACGGGGTCGCCAACCTTTGGATAAAAGGATGCCAAGTGTGCGTGCCAATTCCAACTACGTAATGTTGTTGACATTAAAAAAAGTTGTTTACCCTTGCTAGTAAAAATGAAGATTACCATAGTAGCTGATCCAGATGAAGCATCGGCTGCACCAAACACCCAAGCATCACGATGGCTACCAAGGATCACTGCATGATCTGGTTCTTGCTCTCCTTGAATGCGTCCAATGACATTCCAAATGGGTGTCACCTTGTCTTCCACGTGGTTGATAAGCTCAGCTTCACCCACACTTGGTCCACTGCAATAGACAACTTGTGCCAAACCACCTTGCCAACCTTCACCATCACATACACCGATGTTTTGTGTGGCACGCAAAAGAGGTAATGCGTCTCCATAGGAAATGGGAAGGGATGGGATTTTCGACATACCCGGTGACACGTCCCGATCAAGTCGTTGTGGTTGTTCTTTTCCATTTCCACCTTGTTCAGTTGTGGCTCCCCAACCAGGGGTACTTGGATCACCTGCCATCATGGAAATATACTCAACAGAATCTCGACGCACCGAATTCACAGGTCGCCTACGTATGTTACCAATGAGGGTCAATCACACACACACACAATGTAGTACTATGTACTTACCATGGTCCATCGGGATATTCCTTATCAGGGTGTGTGTAAGGATAACCTTGTTTATCAACAGCGCCATCATCCGCTGGATCGGTGTAGATTAATGCACCTACACATCCATGCCGTTCGGCTCCTTGCACTTTGATACCAGCAGCTACACCACCGCCAGAACGCATGAGTGCAATAGTACCCCGCAATTCAACACCTCGAAGCAAAAGGTATTCAAAATCTTGACGAGATCCATAATTGGCATATACCACACGGCCAGTAGCAGTTCCGTTTTTCGAGTAGGCTATAGCCAAGCGTTAATAGGGGATCCACCATCAAGTACTAGACATTGATTTTACCATGAAAAGTGGATGTGACATTGGGATGGCTGCTTGTAGTATCCTCGGGTATCGGATCTTCCTTGAGTTTGGCTTCGTATATAAATTCGGGTGGACCTGAAACAATGGCTAGTCGTTGTTGCACAGGTGATGTCAACAGCGGATAATAGTCGTGAATGGTAGTATCCTCAATGCCAAATTCCACCATCTTGTCACGAGTCCATTCAGCGTAACGTCGATCAGCATCGGTGCCTGCAAGGTGGGGTTCGGCTGTGTATGTGTGGAGAAAGTCCTTGACAAAAGAGGATGACGGTATTTCAATCACCAATTTTTCAGGATCGGTAAGGGGTTGCTTATGAGGAGCTATGTATAGTGTATAAGCAACGCAAGCTAAAAGTAGTATACGCGTAAAAAGAAAGAAAAACACTTACCATCATTACCCCTATGAACAAAGAAATACACAACGAGCGATATGATGACGATGATGAGAATGAAAAGAAAACAGCAGCATGATACAAGCCTAGTCAGTAGCCTCTTGATTGCATGTCGATCAGGGATACCGTGGCGATCAAGCAAAGGCGTGTATTCATTTGCAAAGCGAAGCAGCTTGTAAAGCCATGCATACTTTGCAATGGTGTGTGCCGTCTCTGCTGCTTCATTCAATAGGGCAGGGACGTCAATATGGTGGTGGCTATGATGGCGTTCATTGTCAGGAGGATGATTGATAGCTGAGTATGAGTTTTTTGGTGCCATTATGGCAAGAGCCAAAAGAACTGGTGATGCCTTTTTATATGTAAAGCAGCACGATACACTGAGTTTGGTATGTATACAAACAATAATGCATGCATCTCAGGTCACTCATTGCGCACAGCACCAAATGACGCCAACGCTTATACCCACAAGCAAGGCCACCCACCTTTTCACGTTTTAGGTGGAGCGACACAAGTAACGTCTGTGCAAAGAGCTGCTGCTGGGTACGTACATGCTGAATTTTCCCACAAGCAATAACCTGTCATCATGGCTCCTTCATGTACGATGCCAAGTGTTACTGCATTTTCTTCTCCCGAACATGTTCCCGCTTTTCCTTTCACATCGAGTAGGCAAATATTTATATTGAGCTAATTCCTGTGCCCACAGATGACTTGGCTTGCATTTTTGTATCAGAAAGACGCTACCATTTTTCCATACATTGCCCCTCCACATGATAAGCACGCATGTATGTTTTTCAAGTACAATGGTTTCGTTTATATTGAGAATAGAAGAAGAATGTAAAAGCGGATTAAAAGTAAATGGGGTAAAAATCAACTAAAATCAACTACTATATTATTCAAAAGCGAGACGCCAGCTTTCGTAAAGTTTCCTTGCGTGCCTCAGGGCTCATGTTTTCGATCAACTTGCTAAAGCCTTCAATGACAGCGTCTTGATCCATAGCACCGAGCACAACCACTTGTTCCTTGGTAGTATCACGCTTGAGCTTGTTGATGCGTTGTTCAATGGGCGTTGCATAGTTATCGAACCACTCTGCAACATGTCGATCAGCAATGTCCCATTGGCTCGTCTCGTTGTTGTTATCCTGACCAAACCACTGCTTCATCAAGCTGCACATTTGCTCTCGAGGCAAGCGATTGTTGGTAGCACTGACAATCTTGCGTAAAGTATACTCCTCGGCAAGTCTACGACGTACGCGCCAATAAAAGTAGTGTCGAGCATGTCGCCATTCGAGTGGTTTGCGAATCACACCTTTAGCTTCCATACGACCAGCACGATCATGCAAGTCGGCAAACTGAATAGCGATTTGCTGGTACACTGGTAATAATTCTTGTTCACGTGCTTCCAACTGCTTCTTGATCTCGTTCTTTTCTTCGGTCGACTTGCTAGGATCTTCAAGTTGTCGCTTCAGGCTTGCATATCGCTCATCAAGTCGTTCCATTGTTGCTAGTTGCTGTGCCTTGCGATACTTGATCTCAACAATACCTTCAGGCTCAAGCACACCTCCACGTGCTTCCTTATCGGCATACATTTCCATCATGTCCTCGTTGATAGTGGGATCGATAACAACCCATGCACCACCACGTAACTCGCCATTAGGAACAAGGTACACAAATACAGGTTGCTTGTAGTTGCTAAGCGCATCAACAATCTTGGCGCCATACTTGAGTACTTCATTGTACATGTCACGTTGACCACCAGAGAAACCACGCCAATTGGCAAATATCATCAATGGCAATTGTTCACCCTTGTTAAAGTCATTGATAGCTTGTGCAGTCTTGAATGCTGAATTGGGATACCATACGCCACCAGCTTCCATAAGCACTTGTTCAGTGGATTCGGCATTAGCAGGATCGGCAGGAATGATGTTTTCAACGGTGCGTGTTTCAACAGCGACAACGCCCATAGGAATTCCACCAAGGCGTGCACGACCTGTAACCACTGTGCGTGCCCAACCACTCAATGTTTCAACAAAAGAGTTGCGATCAAAGAAACCTGATAGCCATCGACCCCCTTCTTCTTCTTTGCCATTCAAAAACAAACGTGGATCCGAAGGACCTTTGGGTGGCATGTATTCAATTTCACGATCCACAGGGTCAACACCAATACGAGTAACAACAGGAGCATCACGCACTTCAGGCACGAATGACAACCACTGTACAATCTTGACAACGCCTTCGAGATCATTCTCAGCTGTCAAATGTGATACACCATTCTTGTACATGATCTGTGTGCCGCCAAGTTGCAAATTGGATGTGTATACTTCACGACCAAGCACCTTGTTGAGAGCTGGAGCACCCGTCAAGATAATAGGTTGGCCTTCATTTTGCACAGCACGTTGACCCAATCGCACCAAATAGGCACCGATACCCACAGAGCGACATGTGACCAAGGTAATGGTGAAGATATCATCATAAGCACGAGATGTAGCACCTGCAATAAGACCCGATCCTCGCAAATTTTCAACACCAAGACCATCGTTGTAGCCAATAACGTCAATGATGCGGCAACGTTTTTCACCATCTTCTTCAATCTCTTCGACGTTGACACTTTTTTGGCCATTGTTTTGCTGAGCGGCAATGGATTGATATGTCTCAGGGGTCAGATACAAATACTTGAAGCCGGCAGCTGGATTGGCAGGATCCTTCCATGCAGCCTTGAATTGACTAATGAGCTCATCAGCCAAACCAATACGTGCTCCTGAATTGGCAGACAAATAGATACGAGGGATACCCAAACTACGAGCAAGCTCTGATGCCTTGTAGAAAAAGGTATCCTCGGCCACACCAAATGAACCAATCTTGAAAGTGATATCATTCGCAATCACCACCACACGACGTCCCTTGGGGTATTCAGGTGAACGCAATGTCAATAACCATGCGATCATGCCTACAGTATTGGTTCCTGGAGCACGATCGATTTCTTGAATAGAGCCATCCTCATCCACCACGAGCTCTTTGCCCTCGATCACATGACTTGGCTCCTTGAGTGATGGATCCTGCGCGATAGCTTGTACCCATTGATTATGAATAGCTTGCTTGAACAATTCAGGGAAATCGTACACATAAGTGGTGCCCATAAGATGAGCCTTGTAGCGGCGAGGTTGAAGCCATTCTTTGGTTGGGTAAGGCGTGGTGATAGGTTGCATGTGCATAGCGCCTGGAATACTTCCCACTGATTTGTGAATCCATGTGCCCTTGTCAGTCTTGGCTTCTTGGTAGGCATCCATCTTTAGAATATAGCCCGATACATTGTTGACTGTAAATCGCATGGGGATGATAGGTGCATCAGGGCCATCACGTTGCGACTGAATGTTGAATCGAATCTCTGCTCCTGTCACACGTAGCTTCCAGAGGCGTTTTCCATGGCGATCGACAAATTCTTTGAGGGCGTGTTCAACTTGGTCAGCTTCAATAGCAAATGTTGGAATAAAGTTGATGAACAAGTGATTGCAATCGGAATTCTTGTATTCATGGCTGACAATCTCCAATGTATCCAAAATATCGGTCAACAATCGATCACTTTCAGATATCAAATAATCGGCTGTACGCATGGAATCTTTCACGCGACCTGGTCGTACCAATGCACGAATAAAGAAACGGCAATCGCTTGGATTTTCCTTAGCAACGGCATAGTACACGTGCATTTGCCGATTTTCAATGAAGCATGGCTTGATGTCAAAGTTGGAAAGACGTGCAAGCTCCAATTGATAGGCAAGAGCAGGTTCAATATGGCGGATGGTTTCATCTTCAACATAATCTTCACGCTCACGGAATGTGTAAAAATCGGGCCATTGGTTGGCACGGCAAATCACAATGGTAACACGACGTAGATGGGCACGGCGGAATGCATCTTTATGCTGTTTGATCACTTGAGCCACCTTGTGCTTCCAATAGGCATCATCTTGAGTCGTCTCGCTGTGGATGGCAATGTTGAGGATGTTTTCCATGCGAGCAGGCTTCTTGGTAGTAGCACCAGCACGAGCAGCCATCATTGCGGGTAACTCTTCTTCCTCAAAAGCAGTAAGGATGCGTGGTAATTCCTTTTCCATTTCATCAAGCGAGTGACATGCTGTCATGGCACCTGTACGTACAGGCTCTTCTTCCGTGTTGTTGAGCAAGAATGTCAAATCCGAATATGAGGCGATACGCTTGTTTGAATCGATACTGCGAGTAGCAGTTTGCATAAGGAATTTCCAAGCAACGACGTAAGGAGCATGTTCCAAATTGTACGCCACATCCAAAATCTTGTACGCATGATATGAACGGCGTGCGTATACTTCCAAAGCAGCGAGGGCAATGTAGGGTTCATCGTGGTAGAAAAAGTTGGGCAGCACATCAAAGACATTGAATTTGGTATCGACCAAGTCCTTGATCGCATCATAGCTAGGCGTACGCATCTCAATTCCTCCACCATAGACACTCTCGGTGACAGAGTTTCTCAAGATTTGCAACATTTGACCTTGGCGTTCCTCGTAGGATGGTAATTGACATAGGATCAACAGCTCACGTGCTTTGAGTGCAACTTTTTGAGTGGCGCGGCTATCGATCTCTGAAAGTTGCTTGAGAATAGGTGTAAAGAACTTGTCGAGGCCACCACCAACACCAGGTGAAATGAGGTCAAGCAAAATGAGCACAAGGTTGTTTTTGCTAGACACCTTCGCATGTGATAGAATAATGTTGAGCACCTTGTCCAAATCATCCTTGTGTTGATCACGAAGGGAGAGCACAACTTCCTCATCACGATTCTGTTGTCCGCTGAATAAGATCTCGACGACATAGTATTGCTCAATGAGCTCCACATAGACTGAATACTCGTGATGCTTCAATCCTTTGCTGTATCGCTCAAATACTTCCGCCAAAGGTGCTACTTGAGTCTTGATGGCTGATACCTCGGCATGTGTCGATGCATGTTCACGTACATATGACTCGATCAATTGCAAAAGTTGCGTAGCTGGAAATTCATCGCTGTTTGTTTTGAGGCACTCTTGGAAGCTTTGCTCGAGGCGAGAAGGCATACGGCCCGACATGGATGACATAAGGGCAGCAGTCTCTGAGAACGGCAATTGTGGATCACGTAAGACTTGAGACAAGTCCTTGACAGCTGTTTGCACCAAAGCTTGGTTGTCATAGCCTTGGAGAATGTACTCGAGAGCACGCTTAGTGGCACGGAATCGTTGGATGGGCTTCTCGCCAGTGATGTGAGGAGGACCAAAAGCAGGAACAGTACCAGCAAAAGGCAATGTCTTTTTCACACGTGATGGATCATCAAGCGAGAGAACACCAATAATGTCACCAGCTTCAAGGGTAGCACCCACTTGCTTGATGAATTGAACGCAACCATCTTCTTGAGCGAGCAATGGCATGTACATTTTCATGACCTATTCGATATGCATGTCAATTACTTGCCTTTACTATCTTCCTCTGTTTTCTTATCTTACCTCGATCTCAGCATATGCTTGACCAGCTTTCACATGTTGTCCATTCTCCAATAATAAGCTGACAAGTTTGCCAGGTGAAGGTGAGCGTAACTGTGTTGGATCCGATTCCTTCTCGAGTAAACAAGTCTTGCCATCAATCATAAGACGTGTAGCTTGAACCTCGTCACGTGAATAGGTGGTGTATGATTTGCCGCCAAGAGATACCAACAAGCCGCCATCAGTGAGATCACGCACGCCAACTTGTGTTTTGGTGCCGTTCAAATATAAGGTATAAATGCTGGGTGCTGATTGAGTGACTGTAAAGTTGTAACGATGATCCTCATAGATGAAATCCACAGTGAACACGGTTTTGAGCATGTCTCTACCGGGGACTTGGCCACGTTCAAGGCTTTGTTTGTACTGTTTACGGCATTCTTGAGACAAGGCATGTGCTTTGATAACAGCACCACAAAACACGGCAAGCATTTGATCAGGTCGTTCGGCTGTCAACTTGGTTGAAATGAGCATATCAAGCCATCCAGTATTGATTGTATTCTCTTCAAAGTCTTGAGTCTCCAATAAACGAATGATGTATTCAACTGTTGTACGAAAAGCTGCACGAATGGAGATTTCTTTCAATGCCATGACCATATTCTTGCGAGCCTGTTGTCGATTCTCTCCATAAGCGAAAATGTGACCAAACTGTGAATCAGCGTATTCATGCAAACCACCAGCTGATGCAACCGAAAAATAACCCCAAACATTGGTACTGGATCGGAAATTGAGCTCATGCATCATTCCAGAAGAAGGCTTGAAACCAGCATCAGGATTCTCGGCAGTGATGCGCACAGCAATAACATGTCCTTTGGCTACTGGACGACGTAGCACTTCAAATGAATTGGGATTGGCAAAGTCGAAATCAATAGGAGATGCGCTGTTGTGCTGTACACCATAAAGCATGCGAATATCGCGAATACGATGAAGAGGGATACCCATAGCGATTTGCAATTGAGCGGCTGGTAAATTGACACCCGAAACCATTTCAGTGGTTGGATGCTCCACTTGCAATCTTGGATTCAACTCCAAAAAGTAGAAACGTTCATCTTGATGGCTGTACAAATACTCAACGGTACCAGCTGATACATATCCCACAAGCTTGCCAAGTCGTACGGCTGCCTTTTCCATTTGCTCAAATACATCAGGCTTGGCAATAGTAACAGGAGCTTCTTCAATGATCTTTTGATGACGACGTTGTACTGAACAATCACGACCAAACAAGCTGATAGCATTGCCGTATTGATCAGCCAAAAGTTGCACTTCCAAATGACGAGCGTTGCCAGCAAGCTTCATGATGAAAATAGGAGATCCAGGGATTTCACCTTGCACTTGATGAAAAGCTTGTTTGAAGCTGGCAGCATCCTCCACTTTACGAATACCCTTGCCACCACCACCTTCAGATGCTTTGATCATGACAGGGAATCCAATCTTCTCAGCCGACGCAAGACCTTCTTCAGCCGTTTGTACACATGCATCCAAATACACCTTCTCTTCGACCAAAACATGGCCTTCCTCCGTTTGGGCTACTTGGCTGATACCATCACCGCTCCAGCTCATGGTTGGGACATTGGCATGTTGTGCAACAATAGTAGAAGAGATCTTATCACCCAAGGATCGCATAGCCGATGCTGGTGGACCGATAAATACACACTTGTTCTTGCTTTGAGCTAACATTTCTGGTAATCGTGGGTTTTCTGATGCGTGGCCCCTTTTGGATGAAGAGACTTCTATTAGAACAAGCCATGTAGACACCTATTACAACAACTTACCATCCTGCCCATACAGCATGAACACCACTTCTTTCTGCCACATCCACAATCAACTCAACATTGGCGTAATTGTTGTTATTCGTGCCACCAGGGACTTCAATGTAATTGTCGGCCATGCGGATATATTCGGCGTTGACGGATAGGTCTTCTGGTGTTGCCATCACTGTAAACTCAATAGCTCGCTCGTCACCAAACGTCTCATAGGCCCACTTGCGTACAGAACGAATCTCCTTCATGGCTGCCATGCCATTGTTCGCAATAAGCACTTTGCTGATCACTGTATGTCCTTCATGTGCCTGTACGAAATCGCGTACTGCTCCTTGAGGCGCCACTTGCACCGAATTGCCACCTTGAATAGCTACCATTAGTACATGCCATTGTGCTCTTCAGCTACACGTGTCTTACCGAGGAAATGGCTTGCGACATTTGTACGATCGACCATAGTCTAGTAGTATTAAAGTATTCAAGCAGAAGAGTATGTAAAATAAAAGGTGTAGAGAAGAAGAGATGCAGAAATGGAAATCGGATGATGGTATGGATGAGAGGATAAGGTGGTATTAATGCAAACTAGCAAACAACTGTGTGTGTGTATGGATGCGTGTTTGATGATGATGATGATATGAAGAAGAGAAGGAAGAAGGATAAAGAGATATCTGGGTTTGATAGCTGCTTTGTGCGTGATCCATGCCATTGCCCAACGCGATAATCGGGTTGTAACACATTGACCCCAACCTCGGTTACGGCACAACGCATTTTGGGGCCGATTCCAACTTGCTCTAAAAAAACAATGACATCTCGTTGGGGTATCCACACTTGTTAAACATGGAAATCCTGGGGGGATTGCTATGATATAATATCTTCATGATCACCATGTTGGGTCTTTTTTGCATCCTTCATGACCTCTATCATCCATACAATCAATGCATGCCATTTACGTGACCACACATCTTTATCAAAAGACCATCTATCATATGGGAGCTGGCTGACAGAATCAATGGTACTCATACTGCATCAAAGCTGGGTTTATGTACATTGGTAAGCTGCTGCATGATTCTCTCAGGAACAAGCTGAATTTAGAAGCGACTTTTTGTGTGAATGGGGATCCTTGCAGATATTCCTTGTGATTTCTCTTTTTGAATGCTGCTAGGACCGCCGTGTTTATTGAGTATGAAAGTACGTGATACTAGCCTAAAGCATTCAGTGGGTTAAGTAGTCCCTTCAATCCTCCCATGATGTTGACCATGTCGTAGTTATGGCATCCACACATCAAAGACAGCAAGCATGCGTCCAATAATACGAGAGCAATCTCAACAATGAGTGAATCACATGATATCATGTCAAAGTTTTGGCTATAAAACAGGTTTTGGTTGCTACTTTTAAAGTGGCAGTGGCAGTGGCAGTAGTAGTAGCACAAAAGATATGCCAAGAAGTAGAGCAGTGCCTTGTGAAAAGGCTCACTTTGATGGTTACACTATATGCTAATGCAATCGTTGTTTACAATCAGGTGGATGATCATCCTCCTCCATCTTGTCAAGTTTGAACCATGTGTGCAGCATTCCCACTCCACATTCAGCGTATACATACATGTTGTTTTGTTTGTTATGGCTACAGTAGCTTTGTTTATGGGATGAATGAGCAAGATGGATACAATCATTAGTGTTTCATTGTTCATGGATGCGGAGATTGGGGATGATTTGAAGGAAAGAATGAGGGATTTCGATGCTAACGATAAGAGAAAAAGAGATAATAGAGAGAGAGAGCGATGTTGATAATTGCTACTGTTCCCCTTGAAATGCTGCATACACAATATTCGATTTCCGAAGGATGCAGGAGGAGCTGACCAAAGCCCATAGTAGAGTCCTCTGGATATGATTGCAGGCCGACTTGTTAAACTGCCGTTCAAGAAAACACACGACAACAACAGCAAGAATGAAAACAAAGACCAGCTACTGAGATAGAATGCATCAGGGGTAAAATGGGAGTGAGGATAAAGTAGAAAAGAGAGAGAGAGAGAGAGAAATGCATGCGTGCGGATATTCTTTTGGATATGGAAGAACATGAAGAAGAAGAAGAAAGGGTTAGAATAAGAAGTAAGGGGATGAGGAGAAAATGAGGAGAGAATAACCGGGATCAAGAAGAAGATGGTTCATGGATGGCACCTTTTAACAATGATTCATCTGGGGTGATGGGTGGTGAAGTAACATAGGAAGTATGTTGGTCATTGTTGTTGGTCGTATCCTTATCCTCTGTGGTAGTAGATGCCGTTGTTGTTAAGATGGATTCACTGCTGGGAGTGGCTAAAGGCAATGGAATGCCCGGAATGGATGTGGGTTGATGATGAGGTGCCGGAGAGGGTGTTGTGGTATTGGAGAGGCTCTGTGCCAGTAAATCCTCGTTGACATTGAGAAGTGATCCAAGATACTCAGCTGACGGACCCGATGTACTACTTGATTCTCTGGACGACGGCAAGTTGAGTGCACCCAGCCATCCTATACCAGCACCACTATCATACCATGTCCAACAAGGAGTGGAATCAGTTACCCATCGGTGGCGTCGATTGAGTCAAGCGCAATGTAGTTTACCTTTCTTCCCATTCCTTGCCCATTCTCTGCATGACAAGTTCAAGTTCCTCACGTTGCTTCTCTAAAGCTTCCAAGCTTTGATCATAATCCATCAACGATTTTTCCATCGAACACAAAAAGAAACAAGGAAAGAATAAAAGAAAAAAAGGGACAACAAAAGTAAAACATGGGAGCGGATGTTCAAGTGGTCTTTTGTCTATAAGCATGTAAGCCAAACACTTGTCATTTTGATATCACCCCCTTCTCCACACATACATGTTATTTTTTCTCTCTCTTTCTCTATATGCAACATCACGGGCATTCTCAGATCAGGAGAAACTGGGCGCGCGCGGAGCATGGTGAAATTGGGATAAAAAGTACCCACCACACGGATATGATCTAGGAGAAACACATGGCTGCATTGGGAACAAGAATCTTTTTTTATATGCACTGATGTTTTATTCATGATATGTATATGCAATTGAAAATAAAAGGAAAGAAACAAAAAAAAGAAGAAAAAGAAGCTTGCTATTGTTGTTGTATGGGTTCAGATTTGGCTTGAGGAGACGCGTCAAGCACCGCACGTAAAATATCGCATCGACGTTCTAGCATACCAAGGAATCCCTGCATTTGGTCGTTGTTCATTTGCACCAATAAGGACAAGAAACGAGCATCCTCGGCATCCATCACACTAGCGGCAGTAGCCATTTGGTCCTTGACATCGCCTTGATGATGATGATGATCCTCTTCCTCAATAGCCCAATCCCTGCGACGACGTTGAATCTTGGTCTTGCGCATTTCAATGGGTCGATCACGATGATGCAAGCGAGAATACAATCCACATGCATTGCATACAGGCTCACCACGATCATTTTTACGCCAAAGAGGAGTCTGGGTTTGATGACAATTGGCACATTCCACACCACTGTTATTTGCATTGGATGATGATGATGAAGATGAAGATTCCTCAGTGGATGATGATGTCTTGTCGATATCCACCATCTTGGTAGTACCTTGAGTGGAAGTTGGCTGCAACAAAGGCAAAGTGGCAAACATCATGGGGGCAACATTGCTTTGGGGTGATGATGATGCTGTAACCGATGATGGAGACGACGATGGGGCCAAGACACGTTCTGAGGCATAAGGATGAGTGCGGAGCTGACTCGTTTGCTGGGTCTTGTGACGCACATGCAGGGGTCGATGTTGGTTGTACTGCTTGTAGTAAAGACCGCAAGCATTGCACAAGGTATGAGCCCGATCCGGAGTACGTCGCCATAAAGGTGTCTTGGTCACCTTGCAATTGAAGCATTCCAATTTGCGTGGGGGTCGTGAAGTCTTGCTGCTGGCAACCTTGATAGGAAAGGTGGATTGACCATGAGGAAGAACACGTTGCTTACGATGAGAGGGGGGTTGCTTTTCCTTCATGATGGGAGATGTTGATGGCGATGATGCACTACCACCAACAATAGCTGCACAAGCTGCTGCTGCTGCTTCTGCTACCGATGTCTTATCCGAAGGTGCTGGTGGTGGTGATGCGGGTGGTGTAGTGGGTGCCATCTCGGTATCCTCAAGCTTGATGAAATCTTGTTCCATTTGGTTGACAATAGCAGTTGGATCCACAAGTCCACTAAAGTCATCAGGTGACGACATGAGTAGGTTGTGTAAAAAGTTGTCTTGTAAAAGAGTTGTTGTTGGAGAACCTTCAGCACTCGACTGTGGCGATGCAACAGGTGAGGATTCGAGTGATGAAGTGGGTGGTGATAGGAACGGCATTTGATCATCCGTTGCCATGGGGGTAGATTGGTCTTGAAAGAGGTTCACCAGAAAATCGGACTGGTCCCCTGTGGGTTGATCGAATGATTGAAAAAACGTATTGAATGTATCGGTGTTCATGACGCTGTAGCTGTTGGCTGGTGGTGGTGTTGTTATTGATTGTGTATGTTGGTAACTGAATCTTTGTCTTCCTTGTTTGCTCGTGTTGTATATATCTTGGGCGGGGGCGGTCTTCTGTATCAATCGACGTCGTTTCCTACGTGCTTTCCGTTGAACATGTAATAATAGGCCATCTTGATGTTATTCTTAAAAAAGCGAGTATTCGGTCGCTAGGTCTTTGGGTTTATAAAAAAAAGTTACTTAAGGTGCGGGGAGCAAACGGGAGATTAGAACTTGGTGTGCATCTTGAACTCGATGCACAATACAAATGAAACAGGGGAGAGATGAGAGTGTTCAGATAGATAGAATAGTTAGAGAAAAGGTGGAGCTGATATAGTTAAAAAGAAGCAGGGTTGTGTGCTTGACAAAGTGGAGCAGGTGAAATAAGGTAGGAAGAAGAAGCAAAGGGAAAAAAGGAACAAGGAGCACGCTTCTAGCCCTAATAATGAAAATTTTTTCGGGCCTTCGGGTCTTTCTTCTGTGTTTCAACAGCTGCTTTTGCCAGATCGCCACATAGGCTGGGGTAGCTTGGTCATCAGTCACCTTGTAATACCTTTGTATACATTCACACATGCAAGCTTTCATTCATATTCAACATTTTTATTCATTCAATGTGTAAATGAAAACGAAAAGTTGTATGCCTTTGTCGTCAAAGAGCGGCTTACCAGACTTTTTCCATCCGAGAAGAGTGGCACAGATGACTCAGTAAGACCCATATATGGTAAAGCCCACGCTTGCATCATATCCAATCATCAAACGCAACAATGGATATAGCTCGTTGAGCTGAACTTCCCTCACCCGATATACGCAATGCCCCATTAAGGACGGCTACTCGTAACGCCGCGGATACCTATCGCTTCTTCCACTCAACACGTGTTTATCGCATTGACGTATTGACAACACCATAGGGATCCTTTTTCTTTTCCAGACTCAGTACCAAAAATATGTGCTGAATAACATGGTTGAAGAACGCGTCGTTGCTTACCATAATGTGGTGTGCTCCGCTCTTATCTTATCGCTGGCCTATTGGAGTTGCAAATCTTATTATAGTAGTCAGCTTCGAAAAGTGGGATAGCTCCTTCCATCCCAAAGCTCAATACGCACATGCTTGTGCATGACATTCATGCTCCCAATTTTCATCCCATTTTCCCAAGAGCAGGTGTCTACCTATTTTCTATTCATGTAAATGATGGATCTTGGCAATAAACTTGTATCTTGTATGCTTCCCTATATTGTTGTAGGTGGCGTATCCATGGTAACGTTGAAAGCCAAAGTGAGTCAACAATGAACCGTTTTCGGATGAGAACAGGCATGTAGTTGTAATCCAAACAAGGAGAATGGGTACACTATTTTGCGTGTGTACGGCGAGAAGTATATAAGCAAAGCATCAGAACAAGTACATATTAGACGTGGATTTTGTTTATTTTGAGAGAAAAGGGCTATGGACGATATAACCATACACGAGCTGATGAATGGGTGGGTACATGTTATTCGCCTGTTCCTGTAGCAGCTGTGGTCAGGCCCAACTTCAATCGATCCATAATGGTACCAGTGTTCTTCAAATGCGATCAACTGCATACTTGCTATCAATAAACGCCAAGAGGCTTTCACTGTGTTAGATGCAGCAAACATTAGGATGGTTGTTTTGCATGTCGTACAATTACGGCTGACAACAAGCATAATAAAGCCGCAGCATTTGATCCCATTCCACTTCATCAAGGTTCGTCACCATTGGGTTCATGTCACATTATCATCTCCACCAGGAATAGGCAACCTAGCCAATCGAGATTGGTAGGGCGGGTATCACACGTATGTAAGGTACTTGCGTAAGCTTATCGATTCTTGCTACCAGAGTATACTACATCTTCGTTTTGTGGGCAGTGCCTTGATGCCTTGCGTTTAATAACGTCTCGAAACGTTCTGCAGCATGACCAAGAAGGGTCGAATCACCCAAGCCGATCTTTGAGCAAATTTGTTGTGTGTCGATGATGCCTTTTTCAAGCATCAGGTTAGAAAAGGATCATGCTTTGATAATGCAGGATGAGCATCGCAAAGGCCTATGACAACACCGAACCACTTCAAGTGGCCAACAAAGGAATGCCCTCTGCTTTGCAGATGTTGCACGAGGAACACGAGTCGCTACAACATGATTCCTTTTTGGAAGCGACTCGCTGCTTAAAGAGCTTGTCAATATACAAATCAAAATAAAGATACAAAAGATGATCATACATGTATTACAAAAAAGGATCCATCAAGGAATAGGTCAAATGGCATGAAGACACAAGCAATAAAGCTATGTTTTGACCATAACGGCTCACCAAGAGCCATCGGTAAAGCCACTAGATGTGATGAATGAAAGAGATGGATGATGTTGTTGATGGCACAGCATCCTTGTTTATACATGCATGGGCGTGGGAATTGTTGTTCTTGCAAGAAAAGGGAGGTGGTTGATTGACCATAGTGTGATCAACCACTTTTACCACGTCAAAGGAGTTGCAACATTGAGTGGCAAATCCACCTTTCTCCTTTTCGACTACCGCCCAGAAAGGGAAAGCTTTATAGAGGACATAAAAAGTGCACAGCTATAATAAATGAAGCCTGCTATCATCAAGTTACCATTGTCTTTATTTTATTCGTGTTCTCTCTCCATTGCTAGCTGCGACAAACTCACAAAAAGAGCTTACAGTATAAGGTCCGTGTCTACATATATAGTGAACTACCCTTACGTAAGGGGAAAAGGTATCTGGGAAACTTGGGTTTAGCTATCCAAAACATCAACTTTTCGATCAAACGGCAAGACCCTCATGAAGATTATTCAAGAGAAGGCGGGGGTAAAGGATAGCGGATGAGCGATTGGTCAGATCAAAAAGACGCATTTGTGCCTACCCCACACTGCTTTGTTTAATCACATTCTTTCTTTCATATGCTATGATGCATCATTCGTCCCACATGTTCGCATGACAAGCTCCGCAACACAACCACCTTTTCTCACTTTTGATCAATGCTTTTGTATTCAGTGTACATTATCCGTATATCCAATGTTACAATTTCACATCTACAATGACCATAATACAAGTATTCTATTATAAACCAATACCATGACATCTTATGGGAAGGGAGGGGAAGGGACCCAAAGTGGTGGTGGGAGTCACTTCACGTGAAAACAAGTAACCAGTAATAGACAGCGGACTAAGCAAAAATCCCAATTTGCCTGAGTCAGCATGATCGAGTACAAAAAGGGCTCTTGATTTTGCAGCTTTCTTTATCACTGTTATACCCCACAACAACATCAATAATGGCTTCTCGTATCCAACAAGTCTCTTCTCACCTTGCTCCCTCTGACAATGTCGCCAACAAGATTGGTGTCAAGTCTCCCGAGGACGTTGTCATTGTCTCTGCTCTTCGATCGGCCATCACCCGTGCTCGCAAGGGTCCTTTCGCTGAGGCTCTTCCTGAAGGTAATTTCATAACTTGAATGGCAAAAAGCAATCCCATTAATGTTCTTGAACGTGTATATAGAAATCCTCTCTGGTGTCTTCCAGGGTATTTTGAAGCAAACCAAGATCAACCCTGCTCTTGTCAATGATATTGCTGTTGGTAACGTCCTTCCCGCTGGCGGTGGAGCTACCAATGCTCGTATGGCTGCTTTGCATGCTGGTTTCCCTGAGACTACCTCTGTCAACACCGTCAACCGTCAATGCTCCTCTGGTCTTCAAGCCGTTGTTCAAATCGCTACTGCTATCCAAGCTGGTTTGATTGAAGTTGGTATTGGTGCTGGTGTCGAATCCATGACCCAAAACTATGGCCCTCAATCCCTTGCTCCTTCCTCTGACAAGATCGCTGAGAGCTGCCCTGCTGCTGCTGATTGTTTGGTCCCCATGGGGTAAGTAAACAAAAAGAGTGTGTGTATCATAAATGGGATCATGTTGTTGATTGATGGTGGTGTATCATTATAGTATCACCTCCGAGAACGTTGCCAGCGACTTTGGTGTCACCCGTCAAAAGCAAGATGCTTTCGCTGCTTCATCCCACACCAAGGCTGTTGAGGCTCAAAAGAATGGCTGGTTCAAGGAAGAAATCGTTCCTCTTGAAGCTACTATCACCGACAAGGATGGTAACGAAAAGAAGGTGATCGTTGATCGTGATGATGGTGTTCGTCCTGGTACCACTGCTGAAAAGCTTGCCAAGTTGCGTCCTGCTTTCGATGAAGAGGGTTCTACCACTGCTGGTAATGCTTCCCAAGTCTCTGATGGTGCTGCTGCCGTTCTTTTGATGAAGCGTAAGACTGCTCAAAAGCTTGGTCTCCCCATCGTTGGCAAGTACATCACCTCTGCTGTCGTTGGTGTTCCTCCTCGTATCATGGGTGTTGGTCCTGCCTTTGCCATCCCTGTTGCTGTTGAGCGTGCTGGTATCAAGCTTGAGGATGTTGACATTTACGAGATCAACGAGGCTTTCGCTTCCCAAGCTGTCTACTCTGTTGAGAAGCTCGGTGTTCCTTTCGAAAAGGTCAACCCCAAGGGTGGTGCTATTGCCTTTGGCCATCCTCTCGGCTGCACTGGTGCCCGTCAAATCGCCACTTTGTTGCCCGAATTGAAGCGTCAAGGCAAGAAGATTGGTGTCACTAGCATGTGCATTGGTACTGGTATGGGTATGGCTGCTGTCTTTGAGAGCGAGTAAATCCATTCAACAACATCACGTATATATTCGCACACACACACGCACACATATATATCTACAAATTCATCCACCACCTCCCATCAATATCGATTTCCTGTTTTTAATCCAAAATGAGAAAAAGACTCGCACACACACCTCCGTAGTCTTGTGTAAAGTAATAAATGAAAATACATACAAAAATACCATGTTCTAAATGTCTTGCAACTCATGAGCTTGTCAGTGATACCATGCAGTGATCAAGTATTGTGATGAAGGTGCCATGCAACACACGCAAACAACGTCTCATTGTGATAGCCACCATGCTTATCCATGGTCATTGTGAAGGTGTCTTACTATTCTTTCCTCCTTTTCTTGTGATTACCACCACGCACATATAAACAAGGACGTTGTCTCTCACCATTCGATCATTGATTGCTGGCACATTCACAGCCCAAGCTGGTGTGTGTATGTCATGGACATTGTTATCCTACTTTCATTGTCCTTGTCGTTGTGATATCTGGCTCTTTAAACAATGCAATACCAAATCGTTTTGCTTGATGAAGCGCATACTCACATTCCATTTGATGTAGTTACCTCCCGAGATGCATACGCAAAACTGGATTTGGTGGCACATACCACTGCAACTCGCATGATGGTGATGTAACGCCTTCCGCCACGGACACACTTCTTCCCAATCATATTCATCTTTTGCTCATAATCCCAACTTTGACCTTTTATATACGAGAACCCAACATGGTTTGCAAACTCCAACCCCCCCCCAAATTGCCTCGAATCTCTATTCGCTATGGAAGAAACGATTAGCTGATTGCCGGTGTTATGGGAATAGATTACTAAGATTTCATTATTATGTTGTATACAATGCTCGTTTAATGGAAAGTCGAAGAATAGGATGTGGTAGTGTGGGTGCTTATCATCTAAGTAGTAGATATGAAAAAGGAACAGGTATTGCAAGTTGAATAAGGTATAATTGAATCACTTGGAGTCGACGAATATCATTTTGTCGTTGTATCCTTGGTTGCTGTCGTCATACACATCTTCACTCCATGAATGCAAAATAGTTGATGTGTGTCTTGACTCGAACATTCCAGTACATACCATCCATTGCTGTAGAACGCCTCTCGTCAATGTCATCCAATCAACCATCATCCTCAACAGTATCCATGTGACATGATCCATCCTTCCTGTTGACAACGTACCAAGTACTTGAAGCAACATCCAAGATTTCTCATTGCTCCACTTGAGTGCATCCATCCATCCATAGCCATTGCAAGTCCAATATTGCTGCTGATATGCATCCTTTTCCATCCGGCTGTTGATCAATCCACTGCTTGGGGACATTGTATCGCAGCTCAACCACGTGAAGGTGCTTGTAACGAGGTGTACTTGATAGCCGATATGGCATCATCCATTGGAATCCGTATGCATTAAAGCAAGTTGATACACGTAAAAAAGACTGTTCCCATGTGATGACTATTTGCTGTTCACGTAAAAAAGGCTGCAAGTAACTTGAGACAATGGAGTAAAGACCTCGCTAATAGCAACTGCTGCGATTGGTCGTGTAGAGGAGAGTGGATGAGCGTGTGTTGCAGTAGAGTGACAAGGCCGTGAATGCTGTTTGATACAATGGGCTAAAGACCTTGCTAAAAGCAATTGCTGGAATGAATGCTGTTACAATTGGTCGTGGCAGGGAAGCGTACAAGAGCGTGTGTTGTGTCAAGAGACTCGAGTGTTGTAGTGGGCTGTACACACCATGCACTTGCCATTCAGTCAAAGACAATCGGATCAAGACATTCGTAGCATTTGACAAGATGGGCTGGAGCAGGACAATCGTGCGCAGGTGGTAGTTGTATACTTGAATGGGGCAACAGTTGAGATTGCGAAGAAGAGGCAAGGGGCTGAGAGTGGAAGAAGTGGAAATTAAATAGGGCGGACACCTCTTGTATAAATGCATGAACACTGTACATCACACCTTGATATTGAGATTGCCCCTCTCGAACCTGAAACTTTCACACAAGATGCTATTGGACATGCTGATCAATATTGCTCGCATAAAGCCTCGACACATCATTATGAAAATTTGGAGAAACAAGTACCCTTATGTTTTTCCTATACTCGCTTTGAGCGTCATGCTACACGAAAAGTGGTCTTTGTTCATTGTCCAGTAGCAGCCGCTGATAGAGCAAAAGGTGCAGAGGTGTGTGTGTGTAACACAGCCGAAAGACGATCAATGTTATTGGTAGAAGAGTGCATGATGGATCCTTCCCCTTAGTAGGGTCCGCCTATGATAGCCCAGTATGGAATAGTTCTCAATGTTAAGCATGGTATGGCTAATAAATGGTCCAGTATACTAGAAAAGAGGATGCTTAGGATTAGCTTGAGTAAGGAAAGGGTGATGGATCGCTATGCATTCTAAAACTACACATCAAATGCAAGAGAAAACAAGTCCGAAAGGCTTGCAATTACCCACCTTCTCCATTTGCACCAAGCCACTGAGAAATAGGCTCACTCACCTTATCCAGCCATGGTCTTGTTTGCGAGTAAAATATTAAAAAGTCTAGTTCTGATGACTTGCAGCCTATGAGCTTGATTTTTCCCTCCTCTATATGCGAAGGGTGCATACGTAAAAGGATTGTTTCACCTCGGGTTTCTAAAAGGGCAATTGCACTTAATTGAGTGCGGGATCCATCATCAGCGGAAATTGATGGGGCTGTGCAAATGTACAACTTGTAGCATTAGTAAATACATACACGAACGCCAATCTCTTTGATGATCGTACAACTCCCAACAAATGTCGACCACTATAACTTCTCTTGGAAACGATTGCGAATAGCCCAATTGCCGATAAGGGTACACAAAGTCCTAGATTTACATGTCATCGGACCGAAATAGGGACAAAGGAGCTAAACGTTTTGAAAAGGTATCTTACCATGTGTCCGTCAATGCGGATTACAATGACGAAAACATGTTAATATAACATGCGCGCGCATCATACACACAATGGCCACACATACACACCATTCATCTCCTTTTTTTTACTCTCCTCATCTTTGGGAAAACGTGGCGTTTGCCTGGAAGGATTACCCCCCGCTTTTGGGCAAATAAATTGACGGGTCTGGGGCACAAGTGCAACAATAATCGGAGCAAGGGGTATAAGGCACAGGACACAGCATTCAGAATCCATGGAAAAACATCGTCGGCTAGGCGTTGTTTACAGTGGTCAATATATCTTGTGTCACCTAATTGACCAGGAGGGCGACACGCAATTGTCAGAATTCGCAATTATATAAAAGACGCTTGATCCCCAATTGCATTGGCTTCTTTCAACATAAATTTTTTCATCTTCCCTCTCTCTTTATCAACGCTGGTCGTTCTTTTTTGAATTATTCAAACAACCCCCCATCACTTTCATTTCTATCTACAATTGACAACAATTAACAACAATGCTTCGAATTGCACTTTTCCTCGCTCTCATCTTGGCTGTTTTGTCCGTTACCGCTGCACCCGTCTCCCTCGAAAAGAGACGTAAGAACTATCATGGAACTGCAACTTGGGTAAATTGAGAATTGCATGTAGCATAGAGGCATCTATATACTTACACCTCAATGGATGTATAGTTTGTTCCCGAAACTGAAGGCGGTGTCTATGGTGCATGTGGTCCAAAGGAGAACAGCAATTCAATGATCGTTGCTTTGAACCACAAGCAATACGGTAACATGAACAAGAAGAGCAAGTGGTGCGGACGCAGAATAAGAGTGAAAGGTCCCAAGGGCTCCGCTACTGTCAAGGTAAGGCAAAATACAAGCAAACCTCGCCTTTTTGCGCTAACGCTTATAACACATTGCTCAATTAGATCAATGACGCATGCCCTGGTTGCAAGAATGGCGATCTCGATCTTACTCCTAAAGTGTTCAAGAAAGTGGTTGGCGACATGAACAAGGGTGTTGGCAAGATCACGTGGTATGAGGTATAAAGAATATACCAACCTGGTCAACATCTCCCTTGGTTTAACCATTGACGCATCCTTTGAGACCCCATATATACTTTGCACAGTGATCCCTCACTCGCTCTCTCTTATCTTTCTCCCCCTTCGCCCCCATCACACTCATTTGTATCAATATCAATCATTTTTTCCACACCACATTCTTGTACACTATACTTTTGTCTTTCACATGTACCACCACCAGACAAAATATTTACGAACAAGATTGCATCAACACGTCAATGCACGTGGTGATGTCCATTTTCAATATTCATGTGCAGTCATGTGCCGATATTATGTATGTATAGTTTTCAGGTGCACCTATAATTGTATCATCAGCAGCAAAGATGAAAGGGGGGATCATCGATGATCCATCACACCTACATATCTGAGGAAGTGGTGGATGCTGTTACGTTACAACAATGAAATCACACGTGAATCAACAGGTTTTGTTTCATCAACTCCTTCTTGTTCTATACCGGGTGTTTGCAAGGAATGGGGCTATGGATGGTCCAAGCCAAGTTATCACTCAGCCCGTTCACCCGTAAATGTATTGGTCTGTTGTACGGGTCTAGCCGCTTATCCACAGGTGCCTGGTAAATGCATCCAGCACAGCGTGAGAGCTATAAAAAGTATACGTGTGTAGTAAAAGGGGTGAGGCAATATTCTTTGGAAGCTTTCCATGGTGTTTGTTGGCTGTGACAGCAGCAGCAATAGGAGTATGGACACAATGAAATTATCAGATCATCATTGTATTGGCAGGTGGCGTGGTATTGATCACTCCCAAGAGCAATGTTAGGATGATACTATAATTACCATGATGAAACATGGTGCAGTTTTCTTTCTACTCCTTCCATTCGATGCTTATGGACCCATCTTGCATGATGCTTCAAGGAGAGGAGATGCTTTCATTATGACTATTGCTTTCATTATTGTATTGAACCTTGTTTACAAAGATCGGTATTTGGGGGTTATTGTGAAAGAAGATGGGTGGTTGCTGCTGTCCTAGATGTAATTGCTTTGCTCTAAATGCCGATACAAGAGTGAATCAGTGATGCTGGGCAATGGTGTCGTGGCCTAGGACGAAGGTATTCAACGCAAGAGCTGCCACCATCGTCATGGCCGAAAAGAATTGGATGAATCATTCATGATCGAAAAGGGAAAAAATCGACGTACAAGTTGGGATGTCAATAACTGCCATGGCTCAAGACCTCCGCAAGAAGATAGAATCTCATAGCTATTGCTCAAATACCTTAGCATTGACACGATTGGACTTTTTTACAGACACCAAGTTTGGGTATAATGTTTGCCAAATGGTTATCCTGTTACCTACTTTTAAAAAGCCACCGCTACTTCCATTTAACATAGTGATTGTGAAGAGCTACATGGTGTCTACACATTATTAATGTCCTATACGATCCTACACTTACCTTGCTTTTGATCTCTGTAATCGGCCTGTTATGCAATCCATGTGCCGATCCTAAACAAAACGTGATCACTGACCAAAAAGTACTTTTGAGGGGTGTCATAGGCGCAGCTCTGATCGGCCATTTCGAATCAAGAATCACAGGAAGCTTCCCTTTTATAAAAACATGCTTGGCGCTCATAGTAGCCATCTGCAGCTATGTACATGTTAATACCACCACCATGGTCATTCGCTTGATTGCTCTCATTCCCTCCAAAAGAAGAACGTTTATTATAGCTTCCTCATTAATCACAATATGAAGGAGGTATGTATGCAAAATAGTAAGTAGGAACGTACCAACGTATGAGCCTCTTTACCAGGTACAGCCAACAGCAACAATGACGGTCGAGCCACTTCGTCATCAATCATTGTGGCTATGTTGCACAAAGCTAACCACATGAGGTTGTTTTTTCCTTCCAGCTTGGGGTGTTGATGCAAAGAAAGTGGGTTGGCTTAATCCTAATGACTACATAAGCAAGGCCAATGTTCCTCGTCCCATACAGAGTGCTTGTTATTGTTATAGCCGTTGGCCACAGGAACAAAGACGATCAATACACTTTCTCGGGAACAATGATATTTTCCGATTGAATGATGCACATGGTATGCTGAGCTGTCTTCAATTCTTGGCAATGTTTGTCGCTAATAGAGTATCAAGCGGGCAGTGTAAGAGAATGTTCCATCTATTGGTACGTGTAAAAAGATCGTAAACGGCACAAACAAGAGAATGAGAATATTGTTAAATAGTCAACGTTTATTTCTCTTCGTTAACATATAAACAAGAAGGACATGTAAACAAGAAGAATACAAGAGTTGTTGTTGATTACTATCGGAGGAGATTAGGCATCATTGTGAGCTCATCGCCTGCTGGCAAAACGGCTGTTCTTTCCTCCTTCCATTGCACGTTCTCCGCCAACTCTATTTTCACCCTTCTTTACAAAGTACCCTTTGAAAATGACCACCATCGCCGCTCGTGTCAACGATCGAGCATCACAGTATCAGAAACTATCCAAAGAGCTTGCACGAGAACACGAATACAACCTTGAGCTGGAAGGATGCACCGCCGAACGAGATCGTCTCACTGAACAAATTCGTTCCAAGCAAGTCGAATTAGGCGCCCTCATTGAAAACTCGCAAGTAGACAACTGCCTCTTTTTACAAGTGGATACACCCAATTAAACTTTGATGATCATAGGAAGAAGGAATTTGATGATGTGCGCAAGTTGCGTCACCTGTCGTTAAGGTCTGCAGCAGCTACGTTGACAGGCAAGAAACGTGAAAAGACAGCCATTGGACAAGCCAAGTACCAGCAAGCTTTTGACACTGAACAGCAATGCAAACGTAAGATTGAGGAACTTCAAGCTGAATTGGGTATCGTGACAGACAAGGTATTGTGTGGTTTACTTCCCTCCTCTTCCCCCCTTTTTTTCATGCAATGCGCATTGACGTATGGTTTTCCTTCCCCGCACATGCTCACATTGCATTAATAGCAAACTAGCCTGGAACGGCAAATGGATCACATACGACAGACAAGAGAAGAGTTGAACCGCTTGTTGGATGAGGTACGTGAAATAGAGGGGGAACATGGGTGTTCAAGTGACCCTCACACGTGTGAATTTGTTTTTAGATCTTTGATGTCAGTGATCCCTCTTATCCTTTGGAACCTCAATTGAAAAGCGAGCTCGATAACTACATTCAACAATCGGATACGGTGAGTATCTCTTATTGTGAATCTTTTATGAGGTATTCATACCAAATTGTATAGGCTGCACGAGATGCCGGTAGATTTAAGGATGCTGAATACAACTTGGATCAGGCCAAGCGTGAAATGAACAAGACGATCCGCGCCTTGGATAGTGCCATCAACTATGTCCCCTTTGATTTATTTGGTGTGAGTATGATGGATGAACATCAAGCTGCATGTCTGGAACGTAAGTTGGAGTTATGAATGCTGTAAAGAGATGGGCCGCTAATGGATCTTTAGTATCAAAAAGACACGCCTGGGAAGCTCAACGGCGAATGAACATTGTACGACAAGTGCTACCTGAGGTTCCACATCCAGAGACACTCGACACTGTAACGAACAACATGGTGCTCAACAATCTACAAATCAACATGAGCTATGTGGATGTTGCATGGAAAGGTAATTGAGAATCCAAAGGATGGCTATCTTCAACACGTGCTTATTTTATACACAGCCAAGGCACAACACACATTCGCTTTGATTGCTACATGTCGACACAACGCTGACAAGTCTCTTCAATGGATACGGCATTACAAGCAATATGCGGAAGGAGCACAAGGACGTCTTCAAGTGGCGATTGAATCCACAAGGAATGCATTGCATAATGAACGTCGACGCATTGTGGATGGTATCTTGTCTGGTCAACCAGTGGATGGGTTTGGTGGCACCTCTTCTTCCGACTATCCTGATCAACCTCCACCCATGTATGAAGCACCACCACCAGATACAAATAATGCAGCTGCTGCACCACCAACTATTCCCCAAGACGCTATGCTATCACCACCGTCGCCTAGCAACAGTACTTTATCCAATAATACACCGCCATCCTCATCTCGCCCATTATCACATCCGCCACCACAAGTATCACCTGCACAACCTCCACCACCACCGTTAGCTAATGGAGATCATATACCACCAGCAACCCCACCCAAATATAAATCACAAAACACGCATAATCCTTTCAGACAATAAATTCCCTCCCCCCACCCACCAATAGAATGATGAATCTTGATTATACAAGCAAACGTGGATATTTTTAGATTTTATTATTGCATTGCTTTGTTGATGTGGTGTTGTGTGGGTGTGTGTGTGAGAGAGAGTCATTGTTGTTTGTGAAAACCTTACTTGGCGACTACAAGAGAGATGATGATTGATTGATTAGTCATATGCCGACGCGTAGCGCATGGTTGAAATTTCCACGCGATTCGATTTGATACTTTACCACCAATGACACCGCAAGCCCAGCGGTCACCAGCATTGCCAGTGGTCAAGGAAAGTTCATGACCACCAAGACCAAGATCATCTTCACCAGCGTGAACGACGATGGTACGGCTATAATAACATGGTTGCGTAAGAATGTCGTGTATGTTATATGTTATGCCAGTTGAAAACATACCCAATAACAGAGTGGGGACCAATCAACTTGACTTGGCTATCAGTGATCTTCAAGGTAGCCTTGCCATTAGCATCGGCAACAACGTTGCCCAAGTCACCAACATGACGCTCTTCAGCTTCGGGGGCACCGTGCTTCTTGCCGAAGGGGTTGAAGTGAGCACCAGCGGAAGTACAGCCTATGATAATTGTGATGATACATATGAGTAAACAGATCCTAAACATCAAGGTTAAAGTGCCGCACCCCCCGAGGTGGGGATATTCGGCTAGCACATACCGTTGGTGTTGTCACCAAACTCGTGGACGTGGAAACCGTGCTTGCCCTCAGTCAAACCAGAGACGGTGGCCTCAACGGTGGTGGGAGCATTCTCAGATTCTTGAGTGAAAGTGATAGTGCCAGTGACAGGAGAATCGCCACGAATAACTGCAACAGCCTTAACCATGATGTATGAAAGATAAAAGTAAAGTGAAAAAAGAAGCAAGAGAAAAGGTGCGTCAGCCGCGTCAGTTTTTTATGCTTTGAATTCCCCATCTCTCTTTTACTTCGGCCCCGAACATATCCGGCGAGACGTCATCGGTTTCACAAAATTCCATCACTCTGCTCATTAATGGCATAAGGTGTTGTGTATGCATTTGTTATCACTTTCTTTACAGCTCACACCAATTACTAACTGGCACACACGAAAAATATTTACAATTTGGACATATCTAAAAGCATCAACCATGATTAGCTCAAGCCCTTTTTTTACCCACTCGCCTTCCTTCCTTCCTTACCGTGGTTGGATCTGATACCGAGTAAAACACGTATAAGCATGATGCAAACACAGCCACTGCTATGCTTGCTGCAATAGCCCGTATACACCATTCGATGCATGAACTTGTTTTACGTTGTGGAACGAGCGCACACCCCATAATGATCCCCATGGCAAGCCCACCTACAATAGCATGACCCATGTATTAGTATACGCCGTATGTCACAATACACGCACGCGTTTTTTGTATTACCAAGATGACAAAAGTTGTCAATGTAAGGGAAGATGCCAAAAACGAAGGCTATTGGTATGGATAATAGCACACATAAAAGTCGTCGTTTTTGCACCGTGTCGGGATGAAACGCCATATCCACCAGCATGAACCCTGCTAATCCTACCAATGATCCCGTACACCCTGTCGACACTATGATGGATCATATCAGCGATCATCTTTTTCATGATTTGGCTTCTTGTTTATGCAAACATGGTGTTACCTGCAGTTGCTGGGCTGACGAGAGCACTAAGCACAAACCCAAACGTGCCTGGCACGAGGTACAAAATGGCAAACCGCACGACGCCCAGAGATCTTTCCAACCCTGCACCGATCCAAAAATGAATCACGAGGGCAAGCACGATATGAATGAGACCTGCATGAATGAATAATGCACTAAAAAAACGGAAGCCTTCTTGGGTGTTTTGGCATAATTCGACACATGATGGATCGGTGCATGAAGGTACTGAACGCATACAAGGGGTATATCTTGCTCCAGTGATAATGAAGACCTAAAATTAAATCATTGTCATAACAACGACGCACACACACACGCCACAATAGCATATCGTCAATAATAAACAAAAGAGAAATCGACCCCATTGTCCCCTCCATTGTTTCAGTTTTTGCCTTTTCCCCCTTTTCCCACTACTTACGGTGGATGATGGGCCGATGAGTGGATTGAACGGAGCTGTTTGAATCATGCTACGTGCAAGATCTAGGCTTTTGGCATATTCAAAGATCATGATGATGATCATTGTGGCAGCTGATGCCCACGTAAACCATGGCCTGAGAGTAGGTCCAAACATCAATTCACGTAAACGCTTTGATGGTGCATCTTCGCTTTCTTGAAGTCGCATAAAGCCGTCATGTCGTCGTGGTTCACGTACGCTGTGAAGCTCCACAAATCGTGGGTCATCCGATTGGATCAACGTTGGCGTGGATGATAAGACGGATGCTGTATCGGACATGTGTTGTACCATGTTGGCGATAATAGAGTGTGCTGTGGTGGTGGTGAATGAAAAAAGGATAAAGGGCCAGGCACCACAAAAGATGCGACAAGCGAAATAAGAGCGAGAGAAAAAGAGAGAAAGCCAAAACCAGAATATCTATAATCAGAAATACTGTAATGGGTGGATGTGGTTTATTGTTTATGTAGATGTACACTTGCATAATGTTTTACTCCTCTAGTCTTTGTGGCACAGTGGCAATGTTAATTTGGCTGCTTGTATGATCCTTGTTGCTTTTGCCATGGAGATGACTTGACAAGGTGTCAATGACTTGTTGCGGTGGTGGCCATGCGTTCATGAGACAAAGGAGAAATCTCATCACATAGTCCATTAGGAGCATGATGTTAAAGTACCACTCCCACGTATTTACAATAAAGAACCATAAGTAGATTGTACCATAGAGCGTTGACCATGACGTTTCAAGAGTAAGGAACCATATCTAATATCGAAAAAGCCAAAATGAGCACGTATAAATCATTGTACTAGGTCAGCAATTGAAAGCTTACACCATAGGCCGAAGCTCGGATCGAACGAATCAATGGCAAAAACGCGAATAAATAAGCACATGCTGAAGATACGATTGCAAGACATACACCAGTAATGAACACAGGGCGATATGGATATTGATCTGTGGGGTGAGCGCCAAGTATGCCTAGCTGCACAACGATGCATATGCAAGATCCGATCAAGAAAGCGATGCCGGTGTATGCTAATCCATGGAACCAGCCAGGGCGAGTTTGTAAACGTAAACCAATATCCATGACGAGGTAAATGCGTATAGTCATCATAAGTGCGGTGGATATGAGGTATGTCAATGAGTTCCATCGATCATCAATGATATCCTCAAAGGCAAGCGTGTTGACGATAGCGCAAGGTAAAGAGAGCAAGGCATAGATGACAAGGAAGGTACGCAGCTTTTTGGGGTTACGAATAGCCTGTATTGTCACTAGGCATGTCGCAACAAAGCATAGGGCGTTTGTAACAATGAAAGCCGGTGTCGCAGTTCTCATCCATATACAAAGAGAGATGAGAGAAAGAGAAAGAGACAAGATAACAGTTTCCCTCGTTGGATGATGAGCCAGGAATGTGGCTGCCATTTTTGCTTGCATGCTCTTTTTGTTACCATCACTTTTGTCATCCCCCAATGTTTCTTGTGTCACATCCAGCTTTCGAGTGATGGCGGTCCTTGCGTATAAATACATACACAGATATACATCCCCAGCTCAAAACAATGAGAAGCCCGACACATGGCAATAGCGAAGATGACTTGTTCCACCACGTTGGGGCAACACAATATGCCATACACATCTAGAGCGATCCTCCCATATTGCAATGTACTACAAGTAGATGCTGATTGATGCGTGTTGTAGTGATGGAAAGAGCACAAAGATGAGGATCCATCCCCTTACGCTAACCTTCCTCGTCTCAATAGTCGGGACTTGTTACTGCAGATTCGATTCAGGGGGGTATTCCATGGCAATAGCAGCTTCCTTTCTTGATGAGAATCGGGCATGACAGCCGCATTACACATCACTATTGTCCCACAATTGGTGTCCACAAGGTCATCATCCCACTGCTAGCTTTTCCCATTTGACTGCTTCTGGAGAAGAAAAATGGTATCATCCACTTCGGCTCCTTGACGTTGTAAAAATAAACATCGACATGGATCAGCAAAAAGAAAGAGAAAAGAGGTAGAAATCACATGCATTTGTCATCCACAAGGAGATTGATCGCTTTGTACCGAGCATCTTGGCCTTCTCGACCTTTCATCAGTTTAGCTTTAACTTGCCATGCAATGGTTGTACAACAGCAGCTATTATCTTTTCTAAGCCTTGTGTACCAATCCTGCTCTTCTGCAAGACCAAAATTAGTATGATGCATTTGATGTCCCATTACAAATTGTTAAAACGAAGCTGCTCAGCTTCATTCTAGAATGCTGCAATACGCTTTCATGGAAAGGTAGGCTATCAGCTAGCCTTTGCCGAGCAAGTCAATAAAGATGATAAGAACGTATCCACAGCAAGTCAATGAAGCACAAGATTTTGTACATGTAACACCGTACCTCCTTTCTTTCAAATGGAAAATGAGCCAAAGCTGTGGGTGTAGATATCGCATTATGCTCACAGAAAGAGTAGCTCGATGCAAGAACCACTTAGCAACCACCGCCTGGATACCCGCTTTGTCTTAGATCGCACAGACCATCGAAGGTAACATGCCTTCGCCGACGTTTCGGCTTTTTCTTTTCGCACTTTCAAGTCTCATTCTCGTCGCTCGTTTTCTTTTCTTCTTTCATTCACGTACAAGAAAAAAATGTTTGTGTGAACACCGCCATCACCATACGCTACATTTTCAAACAGCTACAACAATGTCAGGCCATAATCCAATGCTCTTGTTGGTCTTTGAATATCATACGTCTAGGATTGTGTCTATTGTAATGTCATAATGGATGCATTCCTGGATGACTACTGATTCCATCGTCGGCTCTTTGTTATGGACCTAGGAATATAAAATCGGCGAATGGTTGAGAATCTCATTCCGAAGTTATCTCTCTTTTATGCTATTAGACATGAAAGTTTCATCACAGCCTTTCAATCATTGACGAAGCAAGATACGAGATCTTAACAGCAGAAATTGATACCATTGTCACTTTTCGATACACACACCACGCATATGGACATCATTCATACGTACGCCAAGTGACCCAATACCATCCTTTGTCTTTAAAATGTGCCATGCTCAGCCATTGACAATGTCAGTTGTGTGAGAAAAAAAATCCATTGTTATCGTATTATATGGATGCAAGCACGTTTTTAATAAAGGTCGGTCGGGAAATGCTGGAGACAAAAAAGCTTATGGTTCCTTTTCATCTTGGTACCTGGCGTAACACGAGCTAATTCAGCAACATCTTCTTCCTCATTTACACACGTACGATATCCCTCTCCTTCTCTACCACCATCGTTAGAGTACAACACGCACATACCCATTTCCTCTATAACCGCGTGTAGTCGCATTATTAACATCCACCTATTTCTCTCCTTGACAATTGTCTCCTATCAGCTCCTTTCTCGCCCAACGTTAAAGTGAATACCCAACGCACCACCAGCACTCGTCCCTTGCCCCTCTTTACTCATCACCGACATTACTGCCCATTGACAAACACACACCATGGGGCTCATGACCAAGCTCAAGACGCAGATTGACCTGTGGAAATTAGAAAAGTATACCAAGCGTCGTCATGTCGCCACTCCCGACTTTGAACAGAAAGGTAATATGAGCTCTCTACTGCTATTGTGTCACAAGAAATGATCGAGATTGGATGATGTGGGGGTGTGGTGGTCATCACAAGGAATGAGCAACAGGTATTAACAAGTTATTATCATCATCATCATGTAGACCGAGACTTTTACAGGCATTATTACCAAGATGGGGTGTACCTGCATCAGCATCAACGATCAGCAGGTGGTGGTGAAGTGCGCTCACCCCCATCATCACCCACCAGCAATACCAAGGGTCTTCATCGGAAATCTACTATGCTTGGTCGCAAGAGTGAACACATTGTTCGATGTTCAGAGACGTACAACTACTCCTAATTGACATTCATATCTCCTCGAATATATATACACACTCACATACATCCACCTACTACGCCACGTTAAAACTTCGCCCATCATCCCCAACCCCTAGTTTGCCGCCCGCCCGATTGTACAGAAGCGAATAGACTAGCTGCTATTGGTAAACTGTCATTCATTTGTGTTCCTGTTCCTGTTCCATTTTCCTCTTCAAGCATGTGCCAAATGTCAAAATGGGTGGCGTCATCTCCTAATGAATGGTAGTGATCGTGATTGAGTTATCCACTTCTCTTACTACAGTTGGAAGCTATTATGGCAAGGGCTATGGTGTGTGTGTGTGTGGGGGCAAAGATCTAAGCGTGTGCACAGTGCTTATTGTTGAAGGTGCCAATGACTTTGAACTTTTGCTTTTGAATCGAACAACGTCTTTTTTTTCAATGGGGATTTGAGTACAGCAAGCGAATTATGATAGCTGATGGATGCTATTGCTTGATGGTGTTGGATTTAGCCATCTTGCTTAACTTGGGACCTGATTTATGCTTGGACAATCAACCACGCCAAGGCTTTTAACGCTCATCATTCTAGTCCCACTCTGATTGTTGACACCTTCAAAGCCATGGGTAAGTATCATGGTGGATGGCCTTCTTTGTGAGCAATCCACGTACTCATATTTGCGATGATTGTTATCCTACTTTCATTGTCCTTGTTGTCGTCATTGTGGTAGTTGACCCTTTTATTAAGGTAAATCCTAATCACTTTGCTGAATGAAGCACATGTTAACATCCCTTTTGATCTACCTCCCGAGTTGCATCTGCATGGTGCCAGATTCTAGTACAACAGCCTGCATGGTGATTGAAACATCTACTACGTTTGTCATATGATCATCATATGAAAACGAAGCCAAGCAGTGCACCGAGCTCCCATACATAAGCATGGATCTGTTTTTGAGAAGCGTTGCCTGGATGCAGTAACCCGCGTGTGTCATTCAATTCATCCCAACAAACTCGCTTCCACGACGTTCCATGCCTTTGCACCACCTTCATCAGCATCCACCACACTCTACGCATCAAATGAATATAGATATGGAAGCAGTACCGTTTATAATAAAAGCAATCCTCTTGTTTATTGTAGTATGTGAAATGTGTGCCAGCAGCAGCAATGCTTACTGGTTGGGAAATGCTGGGAGAGAGGTGGAGCAGCAATTATCAGTTGAAAATGTAGGAGCGGCATAGTAGTTGTTGACCAACGCTACTCTTCCTCATGTCTGATTTCGCTTCCAATCCTGATGTCGACGCTCTATTCGAAGACGATCCTGGACCGATTGACACCATTGATGACGACGACGACGACGATTTAAAAATTGACGACGCTGAAACCAAAGTCTGGCTCGTTAAAGTAATACACCCAACCCATTCCTACCCAACTACCACCACCACGTCTTCTCATTCACACGCACACACACCAACACCATGCGTTCGTTAGGTACCCAAGTTCCTTGCGCAAAAGTGGAAAGAGGTTGATCAAGACGACGTTAACCTTGGCAGCGTACGAATCTATGAACAGTAAGTCCATTGCACTGCCTTTGGTCTTTGGGTGTATTTGTCTTACCTAGAATCCTTCTTTATTTGCAGACCACCCCCAGGACGATCGAGTAGGGTAACTATCATATCATAGCAAGATAGAATGATGATGAATGTATTGCTAAGATGGCATTATAGATTTCTTTGATCTTACCTGAAGGCGAAGCAACGAATATCCCAAAAGAGTACTTGATTCATATCCCACCAGCAGAAGCAACGAACAAGTTTGTATTTACAGAAGGAGAGAATGGAAGTAAGTAGAATAATGAGCGTGTGAGAGAGAGACACAATACATTTATGCTGTGTTGCATAGGTAAAACAATAAGCGGCACCGTACATCACGAGTGCACGGCAACCCCAACACATGTGGATTCCTACCGAGGCATCATGCGAAAGAGAGTCATGGAAGCAGAAACACCACAAAGGAGTGTGCAAGAGATCGGCAAGAGCAATCAACCCATGTTCGTTCCTGGTGCAGGAAGTGCGTTGGCCAACACTGGTTTCTCTGATTTCACTGTATGTGTTTTCTTGTTATCGAGAGGATGTGTGTATGGAGATCTCATACGTTCTTGGTAGCCATCGAAGCGACAAAAGACAGACAACAAGGAGAAAGCAACACGTATGCCACGCAACGAGCTTATGGACGTTTTGTTTGTTGCATTTGATCGTTATCCTTATTGGTCATTCAAGGGTTTATTGGAGCACATACGACAACCATCACAATACCTCAAGGAAGTATTGAATGACATTTGCATCTTGAACAAGCGTGGACCTTATGCTGGCAACTATCAGCTTAAACCTGAGTATGTACAACGATCTTCGCAAGCTGAACAATCGAGTGGAGCAGCAAAGGATTCAGGAAGCCCATCATCTGGTGATGAAGATGAAGACGAGGAAGAGGCTATGGAAACCATTCATGTGTAGTGTCTCTCTAGTGTAGCGTATCAGTAACTTGTCAATAAAAAAAAGGTCTCATTGCCAAGAGAAGCTTGATTCGGGATATTGGATCCGAGATACTTGTTTTGGAGGCACACATTGGGTTATGCTGGAAGCGCGCTTTCTTTTCTTTGATACAGGTCCCTCTTTCCTTCCTCAACACCACCAACACCAATGACTATATATTACTCTTTGACCTTCGCTCTCTTGGTTCTCGAGGTATGTTACTATCGTTTGTCCTTATTCACTAGACCGTCTCACAAGAACGCTTCTAGATGGTGACCTTCTCCATCTTGGTGGTAATGTACAAGCAATCTATCCAACTTTGAACGTGTATATTGAAATGACTACCAGCTACCACTCCCATTGCGATGGCGTCACGCCATGATCAAGGCATTCACTAACTCTCCTGTTGTAAGTAGTTGTCCTGTTATTCTTTCCTGGGAAAGAGTGCTTATCTTCCATGTTGAATAGATCGCCAAGGCTCTTCATACCCTTAAGATTATCTTTGCGTAAGTAGTTCTCGGGATCATGCGAGGGTGAGTGGTTTATTGACATTGGATGACTATTAGATTTATCTTTTTGCTCTTTATTGGTATGGTCATGATGATATGGGGGATATTCAGGTATTCAGTGCGCGTATGCTAAGACAAGGTGTCACTAGATACATTCAACCGATTGCAACGCATTGCCGAGGAAGTCGAAGAGGAAGCCGGCCATCATCATGATTACAGCATCGAAGCCAGCATTCGCGCCAAGCAGTTTTACGCACAACGCAACTTGTATCTTCTCGGTTTTACCATGTTCCTTTCTCTGTAAGTGCTTGCTTGCATAGTTTGTTTGTGATAGCGTGATGTTTTGCATGCTTCTATTTCTTCCTCAGCTAATTGAATGACATGTGATTGTTAGTATCCTTGAGCGTACCACAGCCCTCTTGATCGATATGCTTCAACGTGATGAGCAATTGCAGCACATGAAGAAGGAGGTAAATACATCTTTGATTATGAGGAAGGCAAGTGATTAATAATGTACCATCCTGATAGAGTGCCACCGCTGTTAAGGATCAAGAACGTCTCGTAGAAATTGATGCATCATACCAAAAGCAGATCCAAGAACTCAAAGATCAAATTGCTGAATTGAAAAAGCAAGGTCCTGATTTTGAAGCACTCAAGAAGAAGGCCGAGCAACAGGCAACTGAATACGATAGTCTACTTAAAGATCGTGACGCTTTCAAGCAAAAGTAACAACAACATCATCATCATGTGCAAATAAAAAAAAGTTGCTATTGACATGTCATGAGGTGTAATACCAACAACGTTGGAAATGAAAAGAGTTCTATATACAACAAAGGTTTTTGGATGGGATGATCTAATCCTTCTTCTTGTGCTCACCAAAGACGTCGTTGGAAGGACCAAACATCAAAACAGGATCACTACGAAGACTATAAGTATAAAGGTACCAGACGACTTTGGGGATAAAACTTACCAAGTGCGCACAGGGCTGGTGCGACCAATCTTTGTAATCTCCTCAACATCCTCAGGATCCATCTTGAAGTATTCAATGTTGGCCTTGATGCGTTCGGGAGTAACCGACTTGGGAATGACTACAATGCACACATCAGTGGGCTGCACCTTTATGCATAAAGACAACGCAAAGCTTACCGCAATAACCACGAGCAACACCCCAATTGATCAACACTTGCACAGGTGTCTTGCCATACTTTTCGGCAGCTTTGAGGACCTATTGTAATGAACATGAGATTAGAGTTTTGTAAATAAACATGTGTTTATGATACATACAGCGGGTTCTTCAAGAGTCTTGGAGTGGCCAGTGGAAGCAAACCACGAGAAGCCGGGGTTACCGAGAGGGGAGTATGCAGTCAATGCAATGTTGTGCTCGTTAGCCCACTTGAGCATTTCTTCTTGGGGCAAGCTGGGATGGATTTCAATCTATGAGGTTGCATTGAATTAGCTGTCAAGGCCTTTAAAAAGTCCACATGTTTATGTTTACTTACTTGATTCATGCAAGGAGGGATTTCAGCCTTTTCGAGCAACTCCTCAAGCATGGGGATGGTGCAGTTGGAAACACCAATGTTACGCACAAGACCATCCTTGACGAGCTTTTCCATTTCACGCCATGTGTCGATAAGAGGAATATCGAGGACCTTGAGATCACCATTCTCATCCTTTACTTGAAGCTTATCATGCTCATAACCATGGAATTCCCAAGCCATGGGCCAATGCAACATGTACATATCAATGTATTCGAATTGGAGATCCTTGAGCGAACGTTCAAAGGCAGGACGCACATGCTCGGGCTTACGGAAAGTACCCCACAACTTGGTAGTGACGAAAACTTCTTCACGAGGGACATTGCTCTCACGAATAGCTTTGCCAAGCGATTCTTCGGTTTGGTCTATCAAGGGTGGTTCAGTTGGTTACGCTCATATCGCATTGAAATGAAAGTTACGTACAAAGATAAGCAGTGTCAAAATGGCGGTAGCCACAATCAAGAGCAACCTTGACAGCCTTGTAAACCAAGTCGGGAGCATCAGCACCACCAAAGGTGCCGTAACCGATCTGGGGGATCTCGTTACCGTTGTTCAACTAGCAAACAATAAACAAGGTGTTATTTGTTGATTGGCAGCACTAATAAGCAAATCGAATAGCAAGAATACCTTTTTCTTGGGGATATCTGCAGCCATAGTGATGTGTGTGATGGATAGTCGGAAAGAAACTGCCACAGAATTTTCTACTTGCGTTGCTTTTAAATGCACCGCGTGCTGGGATAAAGCGCTATCATGGTCGCATGACGTAAAAGATGCTCCAAACCCTTTCAAACCCATGACTTGGAGTATCCAAAATGGAAAAACAAAATGACAGCCAACCATTCATCCTCCCTCGACATTCTTTACTATGCTATCTTTTCACTTGATTTCCTATCTGCAATGCTACTAGCTTTAGACATCATGCATTTGGGAAGGCTGAATGCTCACTTTTTGATTTTGAGCAGAGACGACGTGTCGTAATTACATGCACCCAGATCTAGCCATACGATAAGGCTGATCTTTGAGCTGTATCTCAGCCGACTTATCGCGTAACATCTCTCTCCAATCTTGACAAAACGCGCTTCTGGCCCAAATTGGAGTCAAGCCGACCGAAAAAAGTTTGTGCAACATGCTTGACATCATCCGCTGACAGATGAGTCTTAATTCGATATCGGAGTGAAAACCTACTCGAGTCCTGCAACTCGTTGCTTTGGGACGCGGGGGACGCCGTTATAGGAGTACGTGCTTTCTCAAGGTAGATCATTAGATTTTACCCTTATCAAAAGAGTCAATCATCGCAATGGCAACAAAGGCAATGGAAGTACGATAACAATGAAACACGAACAATCATCACAAAAATTAGTACTTGTACCACCCGCAAAAAAGATTACTACTGCTCCTCACATCAACGTGGGCTTCGAAGGTGCCAGCTGAAGGGCGACAATGGCCTCTGTATTCCTGTTACCCCACAACCCTTTATTCGATCTGTCCTTTAAATCGCGCATTGGATAATTGTTTCCGTTATCAATAGTCAACATCGCTGGGTAGTTTAATCGATCCATACGTCATTGATTCTATGATAGCCTACTACACTAGCTTGACTTGTTGCCTAGGATACGAGTTGTTGAGCTATTGTTGTAGCCATTTACCATGCAACCATAGCACAATACATACCTTGTCCTTAATGCTGCTAATTGCCTTTGTCTCGAGGTAGAGCAAAAATAGCAATGATAATGATCCTTGTGTATGCGACAGCTTCCATGCGGGTTGTTGTGGTGGATGATAACCTGTCGACTTTGCGTTGTTGATATTCCAATGTCCAGAGTGAATGCTGCTTGATCTTCTTGTTGCCCTGTGCCACCAGCATGTCGTTGCATCATCATGCGGTCGTTTGTGCTACAAAGACGCCACTTTTTTGATCGTTGGAGCAGCTGTGATGATGGCCCACCCGCAACTCTAGACATTGGAAGGAAGGTTCAATCGCTTTCATATTCATCCTCAGAGTCGTCGTATGTGAGTTGCTCAAAATTGACCTAGTTGTTATCATTGAATCAATAAATCGTGATCGCCATGGCAACAGCCTTTTCCTTGTTACCTTGTAACGCAATAATCCTCCAATACCACCAAATCCTTTGACAAATTGTGAGCCTTCTTGGGAGCGATTGGTGATAAAATCCAACGTAGCGCCATAATCTTTGTATGTCTCAGTGAACCATTCAAGCAACGGCATTGAATCCACCAATTCGGCTTCGTTGTTGGTTGAAAGCACATTTTCTTCCTGGTCACGATCCACATGCACCACTTCTTCAAGCTCATGCTCAGGGCGACGAATCACGTATCGCATCATATCAAGGTTTTCCCATACAATGAGCCGATCCACAGCACCCATTTCAAGAGCTGCCAGGGTATCGTTCAATCCGTAGCAGAATTTTCCCGAGTCTTGTGATATCTCGTCAAAATAGGTTTGAATCAATCGTTTCTCTTGGACAAACTTGACATTGGATAATGACTCAGCAGCGAGTGCGATGGCCTGATTGAATCCATTTTCACCGCCATAGGACACATCCACTACGCGGATCACCTTGGAAGAGAGACGTGCATCAAAGAGATCCGATTGGGCAAGCTCGTTTTTAAAATCGGCCGATCCTGCCAACACCAAACCTGCAACATTGGGTCTGTCTTGGGTGACAAAGAAATCAGTTGCCAACTCGGCCACCTTGCGTATGTAATTGTGTCGCTTTTCTTCACGAAGACGTGCAAAACGTACAGCTGATTGACCACCACGACCATGCTTCTTGGGTAGATCCACCGAGAATTTGTGCACCACTTGACGTGTGTTGCCAGATAAAGTGCCAAAGAGAGTGCCGTTGCCATCCATCACAATGAATCCAAACTTGGCATCCGAATCAAGCAATTCTTGTAGCGCCTCGGTGTGGAATTTGTTGTCACACAAATACAATGACTTGTTCAAAGGCTTATGCGGCTCAAAGTCGATGTTGACCTTTTTCTCCTTTCCTTCATCGGTGACAATGGTACCACAGTATAACACCAATCCGTTATTGGGAACTATGTTTGGGACAATGGGTGTTATCAATATGGACTTTGTTGATTGCTTGTTTTTCCTACCTCGATTGTAAAGTTTCAAACGGTGTTGGGTAGATGTAATGGCACTCAATACAGAGAGACGATTGACACGGGATTTGATATTGGAAGCAGTGCCATATTCATCCGTCAACATCCTTGTCATACGTGAGAGTTGGTAATTCGGCGCTATCATGCAAGTGTCAGCGCACATTTACAGCCTTCTTCAATCATGTCGAATGCTTACGAATGATGAGAGATATCATTGAGGTGCCATTCCTATATACCTACATCAGCATACAAACAGCGTCAAACAACGTTGCTACTACTACTCACCCTCTAGCGGCTTCCAGCCCCTTGATGAGACGCTTGACCTTCCAGATTTCAATATTCTCTTCAGCTAATGTCGTTGAATCCTTGGTCATGTTGGAGTCGATGGGTCAACAAAAGGCAAGCAAACCTTTTTATGCTGTTCTCTTGTTTTTTAGGATGACGTTGCGACTATTATGGTACGGGCTCCTGACCTGTGATCTCAGCATGACTCACGCTCCATATGGTATAGTGGACATGAATGTGTCTGCAGCATTAGTGCGTTGAGTGGCAAGAGAAAAAGGAGACTGGAGAGGGATAAGAGGAGCTCGATATTGGTTGTCATGTCAAATATAGTGGCATTAATCACACGCATTAGGCAAATGCTCGTTGTCCACCATGTTCCCTATGCGACCTTCACAAAGAGACATCACTTTGTAGCGTACTCAATCCATCCATCCATGCATAATAAAGAACATTACACCAACGAAAGATCCTGGGCATAAGCTATAGAAAGCAATACGCTCCTCCATTATGGATTCACAATCATACCCACAATGAGCATCATCATATAAACATCCAACCAGAAAAGAAAGAACACGTTTATTGCTGCCCCAATACTAACATTATGGTATAGAATGCATTAATCAAATGGATGCATGAGCACTTGTCAAAGCACATGGCCGAGCGAAGCATGTCAAGAACAACACTTGGTGGTGTGCCTGAAATCCCGCAGTATCTTGCTGGGTTATCCTCGCCGTTCCAGTTCATCCTTTACCTCTTCCGTCGTTGTCCCTCGTCGTCAGAATTATGCAACAAGCCGCCGATGACTACTATGAATCGATAGAAGTACACATTCGTTGGCCAGAAGGGCATGATCTTGTCTTGAGTATGTCTCCAAAGGAAACCGTCAGCACTTTAAAGCAAAAGGTAAGTAGTACACTTTGACCCCATTCAAGCATTCCCCCCTACCTCCATTGACATTCTCTCTCCCTCTCTCTATCCAGATTCAGTCATCAACACCACACGCTAGCGGCAAGAATATCCGTCTCATTCGAAATGGTCGAATACTGAATGACAGAGACACGTTGGCTGACTACGGCATTGGCAAGCTTGATCGAGATCCCAACTCCAAAGCCAAGGTACCTCCACCTTCTCCTGTTTACATACATTGTTCGCTATCCGATTATATCCCCAACAAGCATCATCATGTAAGTCATCGAAGGAACAAGGATGATCATGATCTGATTGTATGCCTTGTGCATATAGAACAATGAGCCGCAATTACGGATACCCACGGGATTTGATCGGTTGCGAGAAGCAGGGTTCTCTGAGGAAGATATTCAAGGCATACGTTCAAGGTTTCATCGTATTCATGGGACTGTAGCTGATGGTAAGGAGTTTGGAATGACGTGTATCACCACTTTCATGTGAAGAGGATTATCTCGATAGCTGACATGCAATCCCCTCCCCCGCACGTGTTGTAGAGAATTCCGAGGATGCACGTAACCTTGAGGAACAATGGATTGATAACAGCAATGAGACATTGGCGGATGGCAGTAAGTGTGGTATCAGGATGAGGGTAAGGATAAGGACAACATGTGCTCATTGGGATCTTGTTCGAGCAGGTGTTCAAGGCACATACAAAGAAATGGTTTGGGGCTTGATTCTTGGATTCTTCCTTGGCGTCATTTGTCTCTTCTGGTTCAGGGAATCAGTGTTTACTCGTAGACACCAAATGGGTAAGGGTTAGCGCATTGGCAGGTTCGGTTATCCAAAAGGGTGTCGTATTGATCGTTTTATTAGGTATCGTTGCTGGCATGTTAATCAACATCTCTTTTGGTATCCTCCATGTTTATTATTAGTAGAAAAAGAATGTCATATAGATTGTAAATGAGTTGGCCTGGTGCCTTGATAAATAATGATACATCTTAAAACGTGATGGATTGGAAGTGAGTCTCATTGATATTCAAGCCAGCAACATCACTTTTATCTCCAAAACAATCACATGACCTCTGACAGCGAGCTGTGCTGATTACGGCAATTTGAAAGAACTCATAAATTTTCCACCTCTTGTTCCGGCGATAAGGTTTCGTGATGCAAGGGCTACGATACATTATCCCAGTTTCGGCGAAATAGTCCCTTGGTCCGTGCAATAATCGCGCAACGTTGCGAAAAGTTGAAACACCATACAAGCGCACAATACCCTAGCAAACGCTTTTCATAACATCAAGAACGCAGCAGCCTGTTGTGTGTGTGCTTGAAACTTTGATATTCTCACGCATCTCATCCTTTTGGATGCTCAATACCCCAAGGATCCATTTTCTTCAAGAGAGTCTCAAATACGGATATTGTGTACCATCCACGTGATACAGGATCATCTGGCTATAGAATGGTACCCTGAAGAGGAACAATCTTTATTGCACTATATGCATTCTCATGATCAAGGAGCATATTTGGTATGATGAATTACATGGGAGTTTGGGTATTGAGCCATACTAAATATACGAGAATCCATGGGTAAATGTCCCAGCCATCTGCATGATGATGACGGTGATGATGCTGATGATGTAGTAGCCATAGTACCAAAGGTGGAGTACAAGTGACAGATGATGGATAAGATTGTCAACTACTGTGCAACGACATTGATGCTTCCGGATCCGATTGGAAGGAGATGATTTTATAAATTGATATACTTTATAGAGAAGGAGGAGGCGTTATCTAATCGCTCTTGAAAGACTACAATGAAAAGTTATGCGGCACAATGCTGACGGGTTGAGCTTGTAAATTACGGGGTTCCTATTTGTTACTCAGGAATATAGCGTTTTCGCAATACAAGGTACATTTTCCTGGATATACCCAGCAACCTACGAGTAATTTGATCCCGAGCTCTTTTCCTCAAACGTGCACTTTGATAGAGAACGAACCCATATCACCTGTTACAAATACGTCCCGAGAAAAGAAACTTGTCGAATGACACCCATTGGAAGGGGGACAATGACCACCATGAGCACCATGTAATACTACAATAAAAGACGATTAACCTTGCCTAGTGAACACTCATTGGCGTGAGAATGGGGGATCCATGACGGTTAAACTTGAATGGTATGAAGGCCACATAGAAAAGATTTTTTTCTGCAATAGTATGTTCTTTTTTTCTCCCACCGATACCCGCCATTTTCAGACGTGGCACTTGATCCTGCATAGTTGGTTGCGTGGCAACTCTTATCAGCTTGTGTCCCGGTTCTTCTTCCGATCCATGCTTGGACTTGCCCCTTTTACATTTACAGCTTGACAGGTTTTAAAGTTTTCAACCCACTTCCATCACACACACACATATGCAATGCATAACAATAAAGCGTACATGGATCAACCACCCACCACCCCAACGTGCAGTGAAAGTCTGGTGATGATTGGATTACAAATATTGCATCAAAGGGGTGCAGGAGAATAAAGAAAGGTGTACTATATACGGCATAGGTTGTTGAATGACTGTGGTTGGGTATAAGGGGATGGGGGAATAACAAGTGATGACAAACAAACGGTAAAAAGGACGGCCCATTGGATTGATTTTCTATCATGTTACTCATGATCGAAAGGTGTCATGCCGACGAAAACAAAGGGTACGGGATCACACCATGGGAAGGTATCCTCAAAAGGGAAGCTCGTCTATCCGATCCGTCACCAATGTATTGAGCCCGGCATGTGATGAGTAATAAGGTCAAGATTCAGAATAAAACCAATGTCAGCTGTCCACTCCCCACCTCATTCCCAATTCAAGCAGCCAATGATTCTCATATGTTTAACACGCCCTTTCAGGTGTCAATACTCGGAAGGCACATAACACACATCAATTTGTTTTGTGAAATCCATACATTGCTGCTGAAACCCATGTGCTTTGTATCTTCCCGCTCTTTTTCTCACATCAGATGATTATCGGATGGCGCGATCCTTTATGGGTGTGCATGGAAAAAAAAAGAAAAAGACATGTATTTGGCAGAAAAGAAAAAGAAAAACTATACATAGATACAAGATAATGATCGCAATGGGAAAAAATGAGAACGAGAAAGAAGGATGGGATGTGTGTGTGAGTGTGTGAGAGAGTGCGTTATGGAGATAGATACATGATGAGCTAAAAGCAACGTGGTCTTTCACCTTCATTTACCCTGGTGGCTAATCTGGTAATTGATGAATGGAGCATAAGTTTACGTTTTCTCACGGTGGATTACAATGCGAAGGAATGGAAAACTTACGTCGATTGACTTTTGTCTGTATTTGCCAGGCTCAGTCTTCCAAAAATCATTGCTCACATACTCGCCCTTGCTCTGGAACTCAATCTCAGAATCCTTGAGGCGATCCAGATATTGCAATGTTTCATTGTTGGCTGAAATGACAGTTGCCTTGGGAGCTTGGGATGTATAAGTGCGCACTGCCACACGGCCAAAAGCTCGTACTGCTGCTGCTGATCCTTGCATATTATGTGATTTCACGAGGGTAATGAGAAAAGTAAAAAGATAAAAGAGATGGGTATCAGAAAAAGAAAAAGAGATCGAAAGAAAAAAAATGAGATGTCGCTTTTATATTTGAATCCAAAAGGGAGGGAGGATCCAATGCTGCTCATGCCATGCCCACCCACGGACTTCTAAATAGAGGATGTCTTGCGATAGAGATTATCATGGTACGTAAAAAGTGACGGGGAAAGAGAGTGTGTGGGCTTGCACCCCACATTCCTTGGTGCCGCCGCGCTCACTATACGCCACGCGATAATGCTGATGCCTATCTGGTATATCCCGTTTACACAAATATGACGCCGCTTTCCAAGGTGTTTTGCTGTATACGGATACATAGCAATTATACATCGACAAATAGGGCATACACCATCCCGAAGCCATTGTATCCTCTATCTCACAGCTGTACTTGCTATCTATTTGTTCTCATCAAGAATGCAAAAAAGGTTAATGATGATGATCTTTTGCATCCCAAACAAACAACATGTTGTTGCTAGGATACACACATGTGAGTGGTGCATGTTGTCATGGTGATGTTTGTTTTGGAAAAAGTGAAAGAGACAAGTAGAGATCAAGCGTCTCATGAAGGGTTAACATAATACATCGGTGCAACGGTTAGGCCATGTACCAATTTGAGACCCAACTGGGTGGCTACTTTGTCGCATAGTCAAGCGATCCCAAGAGATTGCATATAAGCTTGTGGTGCAGCAGCCAGCATCAGCAGCAGCAGCAGCGTTATTTCTCCATTTGGCGATCATTGTTTTTTTTCCGACCCGATACACTTTTTCGTTTACGTATGGGTTTGGATGCCTTTTCGTCTTGTCCCTGGATTATAATGACCGTCTCCCTATATCTGAAAAGATTCCATGCTATACCATAAAGACTATTACCGCTCACGCATAAAAGGGAAACCTGCACCAAGTGGCTGCAGCGCCCCAGCCAAGTCTACTTTCACTCCCAGCAGCAGCAACAGCAGCCCCTGGGGAAATGCTTACATTCTTTATCACTCATTCATGTTGAACGTGGATGGTTGTCTATCTTGATGAGAGCGAGATGATCATTATAATCTGAGCAATTAATTTTGGGCTTGCTGCAAAACAAATTGATGCACATGGCTGGAATCCTTTATCTCTGATATTATTGTTGCACACGCCCATATGAAACTGAATCAACCTTTTACGTGTGGCATTGTTATGAATGCGGATCAAATCTCTTTTTTCCTTGGCAAGAACAATGACACCCCATAAACAATGAACCCATAACCCCCCCCCCCTTGGTAGACAAAAGAAGAGGATGCCTTGTACAATAAAGGGATCAAGGTTGATACGTGGCACAAGAGAATGTAATGAGATAAAGCTTGTGTGAGTGCGAGGAGCTGATCATTGACAAATTATCAACGAACCATATCTTTGCTTGCAGATCGTCAACCGACTAAATGTACAATTTTGGAGGTAGTGAGGCTCGAAAAGGGCTAACCTGACGTACATCTTGTCGCACAGCCACCTTAGGTGAACGTGCTCCTTTACCTCTTGATGGCAAGTGCGTGCACCTTGAGCATGCTGGGTGCGTTGTGCATACGTCGCTTGTCTTCCAGACGCCCATACGTACCTTTAGACCGACGATGATTATCAAACTCGACAACGTAGAGTGTATTTAAGCTCGCATCATCCCTATCATGTATCGAATCTCTTTTCTTTCGTTTCATTCATTGTAACCCACACACCCGTTCCATTCTTTTTTTATATTTTCCCGCTAAAGTTTATTATCGCCCCCCTTTCAACTACATTTGTAGAACCGTTTCCTTCTTTCCTTTCCATCTCTCCTCTAGTTCTCTTTTTTCCTTTCTATTCGAAGCAGTAGATCATGGCCGAGAAAACAGAGACTGTGGAGGTCATTACCGATACTGAAGTGGTCACCACGACAGTTGAAACCAAGACGACCACCACCCAACAACAACAACAAGTGGTAGACGGCAACTTGAAGACGCTCACGGTCGAGGAGTTGTATGATAAGGACAAGTATGATTTGTCTACCATGGAGCTTGAAGAGGTGTTGCAAATCTTGCAGTATGTATTGTCGATCTCAAGTGGGGTAGTAGTAAACGTTTCTACCAACCACGTAAATGCATGATTTAACCTTTTGGCTCACTTTGCATACCCCGCTCTTCTTCTCCACCTCCTCCTTTGTTTCTATACCAGCACTCAATCGCAAGGTTTAACCTCTGAAGAAGCCGCCCAACGCATTGAAAAGTTTGGTCCCAACAAGCTTGAACAAAAGGAACAGAATGCCTTCCTCCAATTCTTGGGGTTCATGTGGAATCCTCTTTCGTGGGTCATGGAAGCCGCTGCCATTGTCTCCATTGCACTCGCCAACGGTGAAAACAGACCTCCAGACTATCCCGATTTCATTGGTATCGTCTTGCTGCTACTCGCCAATTCGTTGATTGGTTTCTATGAAGAACGCCAAGCTGGTAATGCTGTCAAGGCCTTGATGGAGTCCCTCGCCCCTGAATGCAAGGTGAAACGCGATGGCGAATGGCGCACTATGGAGGCTGCTGAACTTGTTCCTGGTGATATCATTAGCATCAAGCTTGGTGATGTGATTCCTGCAGATGGTCGTCTTTTGTCGGTACGTACTTGTGCTTGTGTGTTTTTAGGCATGTATTGGATGCTTACCTTTGTATTCATGATTAGGCCCACGGCCAAGTCTCTATCGATCAAGCTGCTCTCACTGGTGAATCTCTTCCCGTTGGCAAGGAAGCTGGTGATGAAATCTTCTCCGGATCTACCGTTAAGCAAGGCGAGGCCGAAGCTATTGTCATTGGCACTGGTCTCAATACGTTCTTTGGTCGTGCTGCCAAGTTGGTGGGTGATGCTGGAGATGACATTGGCCACTTGCAAACTATCCTTGCCAAGATCGGTAACTTTTGCCTTGTGTCCATTGGTATCTTTGTCGTTATCGAGATCCTTGTCATGTATGCTGCTTTCCGTTACAGCTATCGTCGTGGTATCGACAACTTGCTCGTGTTGCTCATTGGTGGTATTCCTATTGCCATGTAAGTATCTTCATATCATCATCACCCATCATCCTTTTATTATATATGCTAACCATCATCTTTCTTTTCAGGCCTACGGTGTTGTCTGTTACTCTTGCTATTGGTGCCAAGCAATTGGCTGAGCACAAGGCTATTGTCACGCGTATCACTGCAATTGAAGAAATGGCCGCCGTCACCATTCTTTGTTCCGATAAGACTGGTACATTGACCTTGAACAAGCTGATTGTCGACAAGCCCACGATCAAGACCTATGCCGAATTCAATGGTGATGAGATTATCCAACTCTCAGCCTTTGCTTCCCGTACCGAGAACCAAGATGCCATTGATTTCTGTATTGTCAACTCGCTTCCCGATCCTTCCCTTGCACGTCAAGGTATTGAAGAGCTCGAGTTCAAGCCATTCAATCCTGTTGTCAAGCGTACTGAAATCACCTACAAGCGACATGAGGATGGTGCTGTTCTTCGTGTGACCAAGGGTATGTCCCATACCATTTTGGATCTTTGCACCCGTGACAAGACCGAGGAACAAATCAAGGCTCTCAATGATGATGTCGATGAATTTGCTCGTCGTGGCCTTCGTGCTTTGGCTGTTGCAGTGGATGAAGTTCCCTCTGGTGACGTTGAAGGTGAAGGCAAAGGTTTCCGCCTTGTTGGTTTGCTTCCCATCTATGATCCTCCTCGTTCGGATACTAAGGAAACGATTGATCGCTCCATTGCTCTTGGTGTCCAAGTCAAGATGATTACGGGTGATCAACTCGCTATTGGCAAGGAAACCGGTCGTCGTCTTGGTATGGGTGACAACATGTTTTTATCCAAGGCTCTTAAGGATGGCCCTCCTCCTGGTTCTGGTTATACAAGCATCGATGATATGGTGCTCCAAGCGGATGGCTTTGCTGGTGTGTATCCTGAACACAAGTACGAGATTGTTGAACGATTGCAAGCCATGGGTCACATGACAGCCATGACCGGTGATGGTGTAAACGATGCTCCTGCACTTTCCAAAGCCAATGTTGGTGTTGCCGTTGCCGATGCATCCGATGCTGCACGCTCAGCTGCTGATATTGTATTGACCGAACCAGGTTTATCCGTTATTGTTACTGCCATCATTGGTTCGCGTCAAATTTTCCAACGTATGCGTAACTACGCCATTTATGCATGCTCTATCACCATTCGTGTTGTTGTCGGTTTCGCTATTCTTTGCTTTGCCTTTGAGCATGACTTCCCTCCTTTCCCTGTATTGATTGTGGCTGTCCTCAATGATGGTACCATTATGACCATTTCGACTGATCGTGTCAAACCATCACCTTATCCCGACCAATGGAATTTGCGTGAGATCTTCACCTATGCTGTCGTCTATGGTCTTTATCAAGCTGCTTCAACTCTTGTATTCGCCAAGGTCATGTTTGGTACCACTTTCTTCCACGACAAGTTTGGTGTCGAGCTTCCTGAGGACGTCAATGACCATATTTACCACTCGATCATCTACTTGCAAGTCTCCACCATCTCACAAGCCTTGATTTTCATCACTCGTTCTCGTACCTGGTTCTTCCTTGAACGTCCATCAGTCTACCTCATGTGTGCCTTTGTGATTGCTCAGCTTGTTGCCACGTTCATTGCCGTCTACGCCAACTGGGGCTTCACTTACATGCGTGGCTGTGGTTGGGATTGGGCTGGTATTGTGTGGATTTGGAACATTATCTGGTTCATCCCTATGGACTTTTGCAAATTCACCATGCAAAAGCTTTTCACCCCCAAGAACACGCTTGCTGAAAACAAGGTTCCCATGCAATCACGTCGTAACTCTGCTGCCTCCGCAACTTCCTCTGGTCGTTACTATGCCAACCGTACAAAGTCCCTCAAGTCTCTTGAGCAGCCTCGCAACTTTGGCAAGCGTCTCCTCGGCAAGAAGATTAGCATGGATAAGAAGGAAATGCGTCGATTCTCTTCAGCTCAAGCTAGTCAAGCTGCTCAAGTGCTTGGCTCTAGCGTCAACAACTAGTTGTATGTTCTTATAGTAGATATTATTAAAGATGCTCTCCTCTATATACAATCTCTTTCTATTTGCTGATCCTTCATCATCCTCTCAAAAGTTCTCTTTTATAATGTCGTCAGTCATGCTTTTGGGACATATTTATGTCACCTGTAATCACCTTTCAAGTGGCAGGTAGATTTATCAGCTGTTGATTGTCCATCACTCTGAGATGGTTGACCACTTTATCAGTTCGATCCATCATGACAACAGCTCCCACGCCCACTCACATGTAAGAAAGCTGTTGTCGCCAACACTATCATACGCCCTTTCTTTCTTTCTACTTGTATGCATATCATGATGAATGACCTTTGGTAAGTCTCAAGGGTAGTCCTTTATGTGATCCCCAAAATGAGGTACTCATGCATCCACCTATATAGCTCACTTTATTGCTTTACCACTTGAAGTGCACATTGCTGTCTAGTGACATTTGGCTGTGGTCCTTGATGAACCTTTGGGGTATATCAAAAGGATGCCTAGACTGATGGGAAAATTGAGACACCTTTGTAGGTGACAAAAATACATGCCAATAGTATCAAATACTTGTATATCCCAAAGATTATCAGTGGTCGCAGAAAGAATATAAGGGCCTGGTACAGTAGCAAGTACATGAAAAGAGAAAGCCGCCAAAGGGAATACCAAGAAAAAAGTGGAAGGATCGACTTCTGGCGCGAGAGCGCAAGGCCATAAGGAAGATATTGAAGAAACGAGTACCAAACACAAACATTGACACGCCCACATCATGATTGGTCATGCAGGCATGGGATATGGATTCAAGCATTATAGGGTTCATGCGATACGGTGGCAAATGGATTAGAAAAACCCATTCAAGATAGCATTTGTGTTAGTGTGCTTTGCAAGGATTGGTATAGATCAGAGTAATCATGTATTCCCCCTCCCTAGTAACTCCTATTTAGAACAAAAGTAATACATCGACGAAGCTGTTTCAGAAGTTTTTATACATGAGCATGGGGATGAAACATTGTATCTATATAATGAATCTATTGACCAAAGGTATATGCACCCCAAGGGAAAGGCTTGAAATGTGGGACAACACCTTCACCAGGACCCTGCGTCTCCTCGATGATCAATTCCCAAAAGTCCACATCCAACCATTTGCCAAACTTGTAGCCGACATCCTTGAATGTACCCACATGGCGATAATCCAATGACTTGAATAGTTGAATGGATGGTGTGTTTTCAGATGTGATGACGGCTATGTTGAATTTTGATCAGAAACATGGATCGATCGTAACATGAAAAGGTTTACCATAGATAGCGCGGAATTGCATTTGTTTGCCGATCCGATTCATCTCTTTGACAAGCAGACGTCCGAGACCACGGCGATGATAATTAGGATGGATATATACCGAGATTTCAGCACTCCTAATGACAATGACTAGCATGAGCCACTCACCCTACTACTTCATCCCCAATAGCTCATCCCACAATCTTACAAGTTGTATGCAGGCTTATCACGAAAACTGCTAAAGTTGGCAAATGCTGCTGTCTCCTTGGTTTCCTTATCCTCTGCTACGATCACAGCATAACCCTCACGTCGGCAGTTGTCGAGCCACTCTTTTCTGTTTTGGAGCGTAAGAGTTTCAAAGACAAAGAGCGAGGTGGAGTTGAGAATGCGCTCATTGTAGAGATCGGTAATGACTTGGAGATCGCTGTCGTTGGCTTCGCGAATGGTAAACTGATCGAGTGGGTCGGGCTTGCTCATGTGTAAAGTTGGAGAAAGAAATGCCATCCCTCCCGATATCAGAAGCACCCTTATCTAGGATTTGGCTGGATCCCCGCTGTATCTTTTATCTACCTTATTGCTCATGTCACATACTCTACTTGATCAATAAAGTTAATGAGTCTATCATTCGTATTTGAGTAAATTCAATAGCACACGTGTTCAGGACATGCCATTTTTTCATGCACGCGTGTAGAAAGTGGGTTTGCGTTTCATTGTTTCATAGCCAAGTAGCTATTTTATTTGAACGATCACCTTTCTTTGTGTTTCCAAACAATGTAACAAGATACACAACAATCATTGCTCCTCTAATAACCTTGAACATGCAGCATCACCTCGCTACATCACACATGTCATATGACAGCGTGAGATACATCTATCAAACTCATCTCCAATCGATAAACTATTGGCATCAAGGACCCATTTATTGGTCATTGCTTATCTACTACATGTACATACTGGCAAGGGAACTATACCAATATCGGGTAATTCATGCACCGATTTTGTAGATGAAAACGAGCTATTTTGAAGGGAAAAGGATTGCCCCTGTTGTTCTGGAATGGCTTCACAGCAATCCAACACTGACAAGATGCCGGAAACACAACAAGTGACGCCTGAAACAACCAATTCAGTGGTGGTGGTCGAGAATCGGCTGGCCTACATTGGTATTATTATCCCCATGTCGATTCTTGGTACCTTGATCCGGATCGGTTTGTTGCGTCTGGAAACGTACGAAGGAGCGCCTGTGTTTGGATTGGTGTATGCACAGTGGATCGGATGTTTTATTATGGGCATTGCAGTACAAAAGAAAGGATGGTTCCAATACGTATATCCACCATTGCAAGTCGGCCTATCAACAGGCTTGTGTGGATCAATTACCACCTTTTCGTCATGGCAGCGTGATATCTTTGAAGGCTTTGCAAACTACACACAAGCAAATCACTACACAGGATACAACATTCTTGCCGCCATCTCCCAACTCCTCGTGACACTCGCCATGTCTCTCAATGGTTTGATTTTTGGAAGACACGTGGGTCGTATTCTTTTACCTTTTGAACCTCCTCCTTTCAAATTGATTCGACGTCCTTTGGCACCTTGGCAGGAAAAGGAAAGCTTCCGGAAAACGGATTGGTTGGTCATTGCATTCGGTATCCTATCATGGATAGGTGTCATTATAGCAGCAGCACTCGCTACTCAACAACGTGCTTTGGCATTTGCATGTGTATTCAGTCCCGTGGGTGCCTTACTCCGTTGGTATCTCTCATTCATCAACACCAAATACGTCAACTTTATGTACGGCACATTCGCTGCTAACATGATTGGAACCCTCACCCTGGCTATTCTATCATTGGCTGGCAATGGTGTCTATATATCATCGATCGGGTGTCAAGTCCTCTTGGGTCTGGCAGATGGATTTTGTGGTATGTTGTATGAAGTTGTTCACCCAGAAAAAGGAGGATGGATGCTGACATTTACTACATAGGATGCCTTTCAACGGTGTCAACGTTCGTGGTAAGTACACAAAGCACGTATGCTACTAGGATACTTGGGACTAATCTTTGCATGATCACCCAGGTCGAATTGACCAGCTTGCCGTTATATCAATCTTACATTTATGGAACAACTTCTGTTGTCGTGGGTCAAATCTTTATGTTTCTAATCTTTGGCACGTACATCTGGACCCAAGGCATCAATCCCACATGCATTTAGAACAGCTACTCTACCCTTTGTTACCCTCCTTTTTACTTGTTACAACATCATTTAATATAATACACCATGACTCCATGAGCAGAATAGATTAATATGTGTATAGAATGTATCGTTTTCTTGATTGCAAATATGAAAAGGAGGAATGGTGGTGAGTGAGAGTGTGTGTTGTGTGGAAATCTAAAAAGCCCTACATATATACAAAATGGGGGGTATGAGAAAAAAAACTAATAGAATCTACGACAAGAATAATGTTATGCAAAGCCTTGATGTTCAATGATTTCGTCGACAATGGCATGTCGATATTGTTTAATGTAATTCTATACTTGGATGTTAGCATTTCATTATCCACAAATAGTGCAAACAAACTTACCGAAAAGGTAGAAGTGCGTGTGCCAATAAAGCGTTCAGCCCAAGCGCATATGGTAGCATCGACAAACATGATCAAATGTTGAGTGAGATCTTTATGTGGATCCAATGGGGACCGTACACGCACCACGGGATCACGCCAATTAGGAGGAAAATCGCTCATGAAAAAGGTGCATGGAAATGCGTCGATAATAGGCTTGAGTTCTTTGTTGGAGCGTGGATCGGGTGCATCGGTAGCGACATACAAGACCATCAATTTGCGTCTAGCACATTCTTGGAGCCGTTCTGATAAACCAAGATTGCTCAATGCTTTGCGTTGTTCATAAGGTGCTTTTGGTAATGGATACAAAGGTCGTTGTCGAGGATGGGCTGGAAGAGTTGCATTGATTCTGTTGGAAGCACCAATAAGATCATCCGTGGACGTTTCGTTGCCGGTCATGATATCCCAAATCTGGTGCACGAATTCAGGTACACGATCTTTGAGCTTCTTGAGGAAAACGCCATCACCCGCTCGTACATGGGCAGCCACAAATCGTGGTAGCTCTTTCTCTTGTTCCTGCTTTTCTTGAGCCTGGATGGGATCAAGTGGCACCAAATCACTGGTCTCTTTATCCACGCCGTTTAAGAGCTGCTCAAGAATAATGGAGGATGCTTCACCAATAGCTGGATGTCGAAAAATAAGTGATTGCTCAATGCGTAATCGATATTCCTCGCTGTATTCATCATGCAACATCAATCGATCATAACCAAAGATGCCATAAAAGTGCAAAAGACGATGCTGAATATTGTCAAGTTCCTTGAGAGAAATCTCGTATCGATAGCGTAGATTGCGTTCGTCGCTGACAGAATGATCGTAAATGTGCCATTGGTATCTCTGTATATATAAAAATAACCATTCATTATCTGTCAATTAGATGCATTGCTTCTCCTTTTTCACGCTCTAGTGTCGACGATGCCGATCCCCATGTTGTCTGCACACACTAAACCCATATTACTACTCCTTACCGTAGAATCCTGCATCAAGTACATTTCATCATCGGGCAATCCGAGATCATGCTGCAACTTGGTAAGCTTCATATCCGAACGCTCCAAGATGTTGATTCCGAGACCTCCTTCCTCTTCGCTGCGAGTGAGTCGATGAAGATCAGTCGCCCAACTCCATGGCACCATAGCATACGTTGTGAAATTGTAGCAACCGAATACAACTCGTTCACCATCATCCGCCATAACAATATCCTCAATACGAGCATTCTCATCTTGATCAAAGCATCGATCTTGGAAAGCATCATCGGTCATGTTGGCTAATACTTGATAGAGCTCGGGAGCAGGTGACCATCCATTGGCACTACCGAGAAACATGGGAGGAACAACCAACGTTCGATTGAGATACTTGGCCAACAGGGCAGCGTTGAGAAGCGTACTTCGTTGATTGGAGAAGCGAGAATAAGGGAGATACGTCAAGTACTTTTCATCGTGCGAATGGTCGTGTGTCTGATTATGCGAAAAGTCGTATGGATGCAGTGCGTCGTCTTGGTCTTGGTCTTTTTGTTGTGGAGGTTGAGGAGAAGCATCATCGTCTGAAGACCACATGCTGGTAGGAAGTGGAATGCCGTCGTATTGATATCGTACAAGTTGCACCCCAATCATGACAAGCGAGACGACCGTCAACAAGATCAGCAAGGTCTTTTTCTGCGGGTTGGATTTCAAGGAAAACATGGCACCATCAACTCCATTCAGTGCGAAAAAGTGTGCAGGAAAAGGACGAGGAAGAAATATAAAAGGAGTGGAAGAGGTGTAGAACAAGTAGTGTCACGACCAAAAGACAACAGAATCCTTGAATACTCGAGAAACAGCTGACGCTCCGATATTTCATTTTGTGCCCACACAGTGTACAACGTATTCATAAAACGATCTTTTAATCTCATCGTCCATTCATTCATACCATGATTGCCTTTCATTCTCTTTTAATACTATGACTGCACATGCATGTTGGCTCTTTGTTGTGGTTGTTCAAAGGGTGGAGGGTCGAGATTTGAGATAAAAAAAGAAGTATCAGTTACAAACTATTAACCCTTACAGCGTGTGTTGTACCTTGTGCAACATGTATATCAATAATGCAAATACTCTAGCTAAAGCTTGCTTTGGGGGGGTTGTTATGGTGACGATGCATCGGTTGTTGGCTTTTATGCAAAAAGTCAACATCCGACTATGATGCCTTGTGATGGAAGTATAGGGCAACCGTGACATGGCAACAAGACAATAACAAGAACTTTTTTCAAGGCAATCTCAGCCATACCCACTTCAGCTTCCGGCAGTGGAGGGTGATTGATTACTTGCTTGCCTTTATGAGAATTGTATGCAAGGGACTGCCTAGATGCACACACATCCTACCGCTGAGACATGTAGTGATATTGCTCATTAAGAAGCTTTAACCTTATCCTAAGCAGCTATATGGATGTTGAATGGATAACATGATGATGAATTTATGTGACAAAGTCCATTGTTATTGCTCTATTTTGATGATACAATAATGGATGGGATACCAACTATTATTATTACTTTTACCACTTGGGCTTGGTTGGTTGGTTGGTTGGTTGGTTGGTTGGTTGGTGGTGGTGGGTTGAAAAGGGGTGGATGCTGGGGAGGAGTGGATTTCATATCCCGCAAGCGAGCTAGCGAGATAACTGCTGCCACTGGTTTTCCGGTTTTCCTTCTTCCCAAAAGACGATACAATATGGCCACTGCCAAGAGCGCTTCATATGACTACCTAATCAAACTATTGCTGATTGGAGACTCGGGTACATTTCTCTATTCTTTCTCTTGTTGTAATAGCCGTTCCTAATGCCGTGTCCTCTTGCAAGGTGTCGGGAAAAGCTGCTTGTTGCTTCGCTTTTCCGACGACTCATTCACGCCATCCTTCATTACAACCATTGGCATTGACTTCAAGATTCGCACCATTGAACTCGACGGCAAACGCATCAAGTTGCAAATTTGGGATACAGCTGGTCAAGAACGCTTTCGTACTATCACCACCGGTATGGCAAAAAAAGAAAAGGGAGCATGATCATGATGATGGATCCATGTATGATTGACATGTTTATATATATTTATCACCAGCTTATTATCGTGGTGCTATGGGTATTCTTCTTGTATATGATGTGACAGATGAAAGGTCATTCTCCAGTAAGTTGGGATCCTATTTCTCTTTCTCACACACAAACGCACACACACGCATACACACACACGCGCGTTCTATTTCCTATGCAAAATATTCACGCACCGAGACTAGATGTCCGAAACTGGTTCTCCAACATTGAACAACATGCAAGTGAAGGTGTTAACAAGATTCTCATTGGAAACAAGTGTGATATGGAAGATAAAAGAGTAAGTTGACTTGGGGATGAAAAGCCATTCATTCATTTAACTTTTTTCTTCTATCATATTTTGTAGGCAATCACTACAGAGCAAGGTCAAGCATTGGCTGAAGAACTAGGGATTCGATTCATGGAAACAAGTGCCAAGGCCAATATTGGTGTAGAAGAGGCATTTTTTGATCTTGCAAGGTAGGATGCATAACACACATATGACCAAGTCTCTCTCTCCTTTTACTCATGCATATGTAAAAAAGGGACATTAAAAAGCGATTGATCGACACTCAGCAACCACAACAGACACGTCAGAGAGAAGAGGTTAGATTGGATACAACCACTCCTGCAAAGAGTAGCTCCTCGTCCGGTTCTTGTTGCCAATAAATCATCGTCGTCATCGTCATCACCCATCTCCACTCACACTCACACACGACCTTGTTCGATTATTGACAATACTTTATCATTACCAAATTACAAAATTATACATTGATGTTGACCTGCTGTCGTATGTCTTCTAGTAGAAGTAGTAGTGGCACGTCGTCCTGGCCGTTGTCTTGCTGCCATCATTGGATCTGTTATCATTCCACCATCTATGCCTCTCATGCGTCGAGATAGCCTTGGTTGTTCATTCAATGTCAATGCAATGCCATCATCTTCTTCCTCTTCTTCCCACTTCCATGAATAAAAGCTCTTGATAGAAAGTCTGGGACCTGCTTTGGATAACGCTTTGCGTATTCCCTTTTCTGTAATATTTGCACAATCGAGTACGTCAATGTTTAACGTGCGTGGTGCTGCTGTTTTGGTGTTGTTGCCTTTGTGTAAATAAGATGCAATTGAGTTAAGGGTATCATCCGTAATGACACAATTATCGAGCTCGAGATGATCAAGAGTGTGACGACAAAGACCATGTACAATGAGATGAAGAATGGCGTCATCGGCAATTTGTGCACAATTGGATAGACAAAGCCGAGCAAGCGAAGGTTGATGATTTGCTAATGTCTTGACGGTGGTACCCGTAATCTGTTGCAGATCTTCCAAATCCAAATGGACCAAGGTACGTAAACGAGGAGCCAAAAAACAAAAGCCTTGATCGGTGAAGAGCACACAGCTAGCGAGTTGAAGATGTGTCAGATGAAAGCATTGCAACGCTAAATGACGTAACGTCGTATCCGACAGCCGAGCACAACCCGATAGATCCAAATGTGTAAGCGGCGGACGATGTTGTAGCAATGATAACAAGGCATCATCCGTGAGACTGGTACATGCATTGAGCCCAAGTCGTGAGAGTTGATTGCATTCCTTGCCCAAAACATCCATCGTGCTTGTATCAAGCTGCTGGCAACCATCCACTCGTAACGTCTTCAAATGCTTACATCCCTGAGCAATCGCTTGTACTCCTGATCCTGATATATTACGACACCATGCAATGTTGAGCGTCTCAAGCTTCGATAAATGTTGTCCAACATGTTGTAATGTACTATTGCGTACAGTGTCAAGTCCTGATAGATCAAGCGTACGAATATGAGGAGCCGCTTGTAAAAAGCAGGCAATGCTGTGTGTTGATAAACCACGACAATCCTTGAGGACCAAAACATGAACGTTGGGACAATGCTCGGATAAAGTACGTAACCCGTGCCCTGTCAGCTGAATACAACCTCTGCCGATAAAATGTCAGAAGGGTGAAAGGGATGGTAGAGAGATAGGAAGATGTATATGCACCTGAAATTGGCTACTCGCAGGAATTTACCACCAGCTATCCCAAGCCTAATCAACTGATTTGCAGGAATAAAACGATAGTATTCTGTTGCATCGATCCTTGTCCATAGCGTTCCTTCCATGGCCAATCGTTTCCATTTTTGACATACCTATTGGGGAACACCAAGCCATCAATACACAAATACATCATCATGGTGGAATACGATATCCAACATACAGCTGTCATGTATAATAAATCGAGTGGAGGTAGAAACGATAGGAATCTTATTTGTATTTCATCAGGCAAATCAAGGATATTGAATGACATGGAAAGAGGTTAAAGAAGAGAAAGAGAGAAAAGAAGGGAATCGATGAGAATGAGAAACAAAGGGGGAGAAACTATCTTATTGACATCCATGTGACCATCATACCATTGAGCACAAGATGTGAAATAGAGAACAATGCCTTCAGCAGCAGCTGAGTCGGATAATTTATTTGTAACTTTGGGTGTGTTTCCTATCGCGTCCTTGTGCTTCTACCACCTCAAAACAACCCATGTTGTCTAATTTTCGACTTGCCCTCAACCCATTTCGACTTGCTCTATCATCTTCAGCCTTTCGATTCAATTCAACTCTTTCAATTGCGCGCACGCGTCGAGTATGGACCGATGAAGAGAGTCAAAAGCTTCTTGAGCTAGTTGAAAGCGAAGGAAAACGTTGGACATACCTTCAAAAGGTCTATTTCCCTGATCGACCTGGTGCTGTTCTCGCCAATCGTTACAAAATGTTGACCGACAAGACGTCGTATCATGGACCATGGACGGATGAAGAACGAGAACGGTTACGGCAACTTACAAAAGGCCACACGAGTGAGAGTACCATTGATTGGGACAAGTTGCGCGAGAAAATGCCACGACCACGACCTATTGTTCAGCTACAGCTTACTTGGCGCCATTCTATCGATCCAGCTATTCGACATGGAAAGTGGAGTGAACCAGAGATTGAAAAACTGGACCAACTTGTTGCAAAGTATGGTACAAGCGATTGGGAAGCGGTGGCTCAAGGTGTTCAGTCTCGTACTGCTCGTCAGTGCCTGGAACGATGGAAGTGGCAACAGGATCGAAGCTTGAAGAAAGGTAAAAAACAAGGATCATTCATTGGGGATGAACAAAGATACTCACCCATCACTTGCATAAATAGGGCGTTACACACCCGATGAAGATAGGGCTATTCTTGAAGCCGTCGCAAAACATGGGGAGAACTTTGCTGCCGTCAAAGCCGCCATAAAAAGTGAACGCACACCACGACACATTTCACAGCACTATCACTACATGTTGAGCAAAACCACGGATCGTTCACCTTGGACCGAGGAAGAAGAATTGCAAGTTTACAATTTGGCCAACAAATACAATCACGATATGAAACGCGTCAAGCAAGAACTCAAAAGTTCACGTGCCGCCAAAGATCTTTGGAATCACTATTACAAGGTCAAGAGAAAGCTGGAAAAGAAGGAGGAAAAGAGGTTGGAATTGGAACGTAGCAGGAAGGAATCATGAGCATTAAGTACATAGAAATAAAAAAAAAGTAGCTCTAGCATGTCATCATTACCAATCGATATTGCATTCAATTGTGGGGTTATCATTTTATGCGAATAAACTTAACAATACAAGAAAAAGACGTCATTGATATCTGATAAGTGTTCATACTATTAGAATAGAAAGGGGATAAGAGCTTTTCTAGTGCGGGGATAATCGGTGAACTTTTGCTTATACCATGCGTGGGTTCGTACAGCACGAGGTCCGAGATTGGCAACAGTGGCAAGAGCAAATACATTAGCAGGAGCGCTGGGCCAAGCGATAATAGCATAGCCGGTCCATTCAATCATCTCGCCTAGATAATTGGGACAGCTGACAAGCTTAAAGAGACCATCATAAGGGATAAAGTAGCGTTGCTGATTGGAAGAAGAGGATTGTTGTCGTCGTTGTCGTCGAAGATTAAAGAGCACAGAGTCATGATAAATGTTGATGGATAATCCAGTGAGCCATAAAGCAACGCCCAACATGACACGAGGAGTAGCAATATCAAAAGTATTACGTGCATTCCACATGCCATTGGTGTATCCATTCAAAAAGTTGAATACAACGGAAGCTAGCATGGTGATAACGTTGATAGGAGCCATGGAGGGTGCGCGATAAGGGTGTATAATAGCTCGATTGGTGTAATGTGCCATCCATAGGCCCGTAAGTAACTTTTGACTTGAGGAGGATTGACTCCAGCTGCCAATGGTTGTCATGGATACGGCATACGCCACTGGAGATAGGACTTCCATCAAACACCACGTAAGTTTGCCAGGTAGGTTCCAATCCACAATAAGCTTTCCTGCAAAACGACCTAGAGTAACACCAATATTTAATGCATGAAAGCACAAAGCAGCAGCAGGTGGTAACTATGAGTGTAGTGTACCATAAGGAGCGTCAATCCAAAAGAGAAGCGGCGCGATTAGAGGCGGCATAGATTTGTAGGCCATCAATGCCATGTTGTAGTTGGCTGGATCGCGCCACCAAGTTGTAATCTTTTCAACACATTCAGCGAGCATACACGTGTATTGTATTGTGTGTCAAGGTGATATGGTGAAACCAAGAAAGGCTGTCTCGCGGAAGTTCGGCACTCATGCTGGTATAAAAGTGTGTCCCTTTTCACCGACACCTCCTCTTTCCTCACAACAATTACACCCTTTCAGCCAATGCGACACTGGCAACAACTCGGGCAACGAACACGGTTGTCACCATGCTTGCTTTCTTCTCGCGTAAATACAACCATTCGACCTTCCATTTCGGTCCACACAACGTTCTCGCCTTTGTCGCCTTCACACCATCGATTAAACCTTATCCGAGCCCATGGCACGCATCACCACCACCACGGAGAAGAGGGTCATGTGCATGCTGATCTTGCTAGTACTTTACAGCAATCGAGTAGGTTATTGTCTACCGTATGATAAGGGCGTATCACTAAAACAGCTTGCAGGCAAACGAGGAATGCGTATCACACTTGCCGGGTTATTTGCCAACGTTGGCTTGACGGTATCCAAGGGCATCGCTGGATGGTGAGCTATATATATTCACGGTACCCTGGATGTTATCAGTCATAGGTTCCCCTTTTCTAACATGTTCTTTGTCTATAGGATGTGCAACTCGGCATCCTTATTGGCCGATGCAACCCATTCGCTCAGCGGTAAGCTATCTTTCACTCCTCCCAATGACGCATTGTTCTCATCCATTTCATTGTCAAATAGATCTAATGAGCGACTTTACAACCTTGTACACATTCAAAATGTCACGAAAGCCACCAGATGCACTTTACCCTTACGGATATGGTAAGTCTTCGTCATCATATGATTTGGGCTGGGAGTAGTAGATCTGATAATCTCGCCTCGCACATCTTAGGCAAATTTGAGACAATGGGTTCCTTAGCAGTGGCTGGATTTCTGCTTGCAGGTGGTGCTGGTATTGGTATTCACTCTTTTGATTTGCTCCTTGCTGCTATCAATCCTGCTACGGTACAAGAAGCAGCTGCTGTCGCTACTCAAGAAAGCAGCAGCGGATTTTTCCACCATCATCATCACCGTGGAGATGTACTCGATCCAAATGCTGCATGGTTTGCACTTGCCAGTGTCATTATCAAGGAAGGATTATACAGAGCAAGTAAGTATCAGGGATTTTATTCTCGTATACAATCATACTGAAGGGTGGGCTTTCCTTAGCAATCAAGGTCGCCAAGGAGGAAAGAAGCGATGTATTGGTTGCAAATGCCTGGTAAGTTCTCTTGTGCTATTTTAATAGTGGTGGCAAAAAGACTCACCGGATACTTTCAAGGCACCACCGAGCGGATGCATATTCGAGTATTGTATCTCTCGTAGCCATTGTGGGTAGCTATGCTGGTATACCGGTCCTCGATCCTATTGGCGGTTTGATTGTGTCGGCAATGATCATCAAAAGTGGCAACGGTATCCTCATGTCGTCATTACGTGAACTTATGGATAAGGGCATTGGTCATGAAACAATCATGGATATCAACCAGGCAATTTCAGAGGTCAAGGTATGTTGTCTATGTGAACAACAAGTTCTTGCTGCTATACGACACTGACATGGTATTCAGAAAAAGGAACATGATCTGCTTGATTTTCATTCGGTGCGTGGCAGAAAGCAAGGACCTTTTCATCATGTGGATCTGGTATTGCGGGTCGATCGACAGCTTCCCATGCACAAGGCCCATCATTTGGAACAGGTTGTGCAGGATTCAATCAAACGCCATTTCCCTGATATCCAACAAGTGATGATCTACCTTGAGACGAAAGATAACAATCATACCAGCGCCAACAACAACATCCCTCCACCTCCTTCGTCATCACAGCATCAACATCAGCATTAAACCAAAAGATATAGAAGCCATTTTGATTCCATATAGTATTATATAGTCCATAGAGGATAAAGGTATTATCTACAATAAGAGCAGGGCTTCCCAAATGTGAATACAGTAGCATCTTCTCATTGCTCATGTAATGTCGTTAGCTCCTTTGAGTCAAGATGTCTAGAAAGTATTTGCTAATGATGTCCATGCATCCAACCCTCTTTAGCAGCCATCAAATCATCTTCATAGTAGGCGGATCCCTGCGACTCAGTTGCATGGAGCAGCTGATGCATACAAAGGATGAGCTGGTAACCCCCTTCATACCTGTATTCGTGGCTCACCTCTTCTTGCACTGTGTGATTTTTTTTGGTCGTTGTGGAAATATAATAATCTGGAGAGGTCCACCAACAGTTTGGCTGGTGGCGGCATGGCCATACGTTTCGAAGACTTTCGGAATTGGCGTATCTGATGATGGCATTTACTTGCTTTTCCAATTGTCTTGCCCTTTTTGGTCCTTTTGTTTGCCATTGTTCCTTGATATCGTCAACATTCTTCATTGTATTTATGAACCGCACCTTATCTTTGCTGGGAACCCTGATTCATTTTCTCCTCAACTTGGCTATTTGCTCTCGAGCCTCGATACGAGCACCAGGAGAATCGTATTGCAGGCGACCAGCCGTATCAAGAATGCGCTCAAATGTGCTGATACCCGATACACAGATTGATGAGATCGTATCCAATAATAACTTTAATGTGTTATGGGCGGTTTCATTCCGCTTTACAATTGATATCAGACGCTGCATGATTGGATCGCGCCATGATCCTGATTCCAATAACGACCTCTCATCTTGCACCAATAGCTTGGATAACGTGTGGAATGGTGTGATCAAGCTGGCATCCGTGGCAGTGATGGCATTTATAAGCACGACTTTCTCAGCCCAGCACTTGCATGATAGTAAACAAAAGCCAAAGTTGGCAATAGTGAAATGTTGTCATGCCCGATATTAGTGGTGTGAGTGTTGAAGATCAAGAGGATAGGTGGACGTTTTCATGGCGAAAGTATGCTTTGGGCACGCCAAAGGGCCCCTTTATGTCATGACAATGCAAGCCGCCACCAAAAATCTCTGGGCCAACTCGAAATAATGTGCCATTGACCCAAGTTCGCTCTAGATGCATCTTGGATGATAGCTACATCAAAAGAGTATATGAGTATATGCGTCATCGAACGGCATGGTAGGTATTTTACCTTATTAAAAGAGCTAAATATCACAATGAAAACAATGACCATGAAAATAGGAAAACAATGACACGCTAAAGAACATGGCATTAATACATGGATCGCTCAAAAAGAGGACCATTAACCATAGTACTCACATCGACTTGACTTTGAAGGTGCCAGCATTAAGAGTGATTTAGGATAGAGGAAAGAGATGTGTGGTAGTAAAATGACGGGCGACAACATCTTTTATGTGCATGGTGGGCGTGGGTATTTCTGTGATCATAAAAAAGGAGGGAAGAGTGATGAGCTGATAGATTGATGGGGCGCATTCACAAAAAGCCTTGGTGTGATTGATTGTACATGCATAAATCAGGTTCTGAGATAAACGAAATGACTAAATCCGACATCATCAAACAATGACATCCATCTACTATCATAGGTCGCTTGCAGTGTCCATGGTGTAAATATATAAATGATAATAAGGTGGCAAATTAGCTTCCATGGAAACCCATGTACTGACAAGGATGGCCACGCGAAGGCTTTGCCGTCACCCTCTCCCCTACGGTGCACCAAGCCGGATAACGGGGGCTGCCATTGTAAACAACAGCATCTTCTATAGGTGCTGCTCGAGCCAACATGTTCGGTCTGATAAAAGGATAGCATTCCACGCCCACAGAGGCCGACCCATAAGAGCGAAAAGCAATACATGATCCCATATCTACCACAAGGCCACTGAGTAACAGTCTAACTTCCAACGGCTAAGGCAGTAATCCTCAAATGCAATTGATAGGGCCATGATAGGGCTGACCACACTGTCGCATGTAAATCATAGCTGCCAACGATGCTTTACACAAAGAGTAAGGCACCATCCCGTTCTACCCATAGCAAATAAACATCCGCCATATCAGTAGTAGCTGCCATCAAGCGACCTTCTTGGGTAGGCGTCATCAGAGAGACACATCATGCACTGCAACAAATAAATCCGGTCTTGATGAAAAGCATACGCGAGAAGCCAAGAGAACGTCCAAGGTATCCATACAAGTACTTGAGGAATGAGATCCGCCATGGCACCGATAAAAACATTGCTCTGAAGATCCATCGATAAAGAGACGACTTGCAGGTAGCTGATTTCCAAAACCATGGAAACGGTATCCTTGACAACCACAACTATAAGATAGAGATCGCTTGCTTGCTTCTGAGACACCCACCCAAATTCAAATGTTGATCTTCGACTTCCAATTCAATAGGATTCGCCATTGACAACTGTAAGGAGAGACTTTGATGGCACCAAAGAGCATGCGAAATTATAGCTTGATGGAATGATGGGCCTATAAAACTGTATATCACTAATTTATCTTTGAGGTAATGGTAACAATACTTAGCCAGTGTCATATGAGAATCCACGATGTTTGATGCTACCCAGTAATCAGAACACATTTCCTTGCTGTAGAGATGCCGACACAGTGACCAATCCTGATAGCCGTTTCTCCAAGCGATACTTGATGATGAATGCCATGAGAGATGGATACACCTTGACAGCACCAAAAGGACACGTAACATTGTTGTTTGTTGCTGATGTGATACATCCATAAGATACGTGCGGTGAAGAGGGCTCTTGAAATCAATTGGCCAATAACGAGAACACCAGAGGATCAAATAAATGTTGTTGACACTAAAGATGTCTGCTCTGTTGCTCATTGCTGCTTCTTGCTTGTAGCTGATATGATCCACTGATAACAGGCATGCGTAGCAGGATATCCATTGAAAGGGTTGTCAACAACTAGGACCACAATAAGACGAGATAAAACTTGGCGACACCAAAAGGTATAGAACTTGTTGCCTTGCCGCTGCAGATGCTTATAAAAGGAAGTGTCCAATAGGTGGTACAGTAACGAAAACCATCGAACGATGTAATAAGGCAAGCTGACACTGAAGGATGCTGTCGACATTGCTCTTTGACCCTGACATGATTCACCTATGAAGGATGCACGGTAAACAGTTTCCCGAATCCATGGAACGATATTTTGCAATGACAGCTGCATCCATGAATATTCCAAAGGACCAAAATACAAGTAGTTTGCTGAATAGCACACAAACTATAATAAAAGAGGGGGTTGGTTGGGATTAGAGCCAAAAAACGGGTCATCCACTATTTACCAATGAAAGCCATATGAATAAAACCCTGTCGACATCCAATGATAGCTGCATCCATCAAGAATCCAAAGGGAACAAGACAAGTAGCTCGCTGAATAACCCACATGAAAGAGGGTGTTAGTAGGCATTGAAAGAAAGAATGGATCATTATTTACCAATGCCAGCTTCATGTATGAAAATCCCAATGCACCAGAAGACAAGTAGCTTGCTGAATAGCCCACATCCTATAATAAAAGAGGAGGTTGGCAGGCGTTGAAGAAGAGAACGGATCATCATTTACCAATGATAGTCATATGCACGCAATCCTGATGATATCCAAATCCAGCCGGTTCTTTGCAATCGTCCGCTTGTTGATAAGGCCCGCTACGGTGGTACTCGGCTTGAAAGCGATGGAACGATACTTTATGGGCATATGCAGTGAGAAGGTTGAGTAATATTGATACCACCAAAGATAGCATACTTACATGATGCCGAAGAGCCCTTACAAAGATAGACAACGAGGCAATCCTTGCTGCCCAAGACCACATGCAAATCGAGAAAGCATTGTGCATCGAAAAGCCCAAACCAGATCCTAGCTGCGGAGTGACGTACATATGGCTAAAGAGCGATGTGAATGGCAATCGTTTTTCATTGGAAATCGAATGCAGCTTGACGATGAATGCCTTGAGGAGATGCATGAATGACCTTGGCAACACCAAAGATGTCAACGCGGGTTCTCATTGCTTGTTGATGACATGATCCATCCATAAGACACGTATAGTTGTAGAGATCCATCAAAGGAATCGCCAATAACCAGAACCACCAAGAGATAGAAAGGTTGCTGATATCAAAGATATACAAGTTGTTCCTTGCTGCTCATGTGATCAATCGATAAGAGAACTTCATTTCAGGACGCCCACCGAATTGCCGATAACGAGGAAACCAGATGATGGGATAAAGCTTGATGTGGAACCAACGATATGGATGCTGTTGCTAGTTGCTGATACAATCCACTCATAAAAACGTTCATTGGCTGACATTCTCCAGAGAAATCGCCCGTTGCTTGGTAACCAACCACCCGAGACGCAATAAAGGTTGACACCACCAAAGACATAAACACTTCCCCATGGCTGACATGATTCAACTATAAAAGATGCACCATAAACAATTGTCCAAACTCATCCAACAATACTTAGCAATCATAGCTGTGATCTTGTAAACTCCAAAGCACCAAAAGACAAGTAGCTCTCTGCAATGGTCCCTCTAAATAATAATGGTAGGCGTTTCAGCAAAGGTATCCAAAAAGCATGAGAGTCCTACATACCTGAATCACGCAATCATCACCCGCAGACTTGGGAATCAAATAGGCCATCAGGATGTAAACTAATCATAAAAGCGCACAGCCAAAGGAACATCATAGTACCGGTACTCTCCTGTGGATCGACGCGATGAAGTGCATCAATAGAGATACCATCTTCTCTCTAAAGGCAAGGAGATCAATAGCCGTAAAACGATGGAGCCGTGCGAACAGAGGATGCATTTTTAATCCCTGAGGCCGCAACATGAGTCGCACTGTCCCCGAGCACAACATGTAGAGCTCCACAGGAAAGTGTAGTACAATGACATCCTTGACGTGCAGCCGTGATAATAATAGTATCGCCGAAAGAGGCTCTGCCACTGTATGGTGTTTGGTAAGTCCACTTGAATCCAACCAATCCCATCATAATGAACATCTTACCTTGTGGTATTTCTCAATAGCATTCCATTGATGCTTGTAAGTAACCTTGTATCCATCCGATCCAGTATGTGCTGCTGCTGTTTCACTGTAAGGTTCGTTAATTAACAGGTTTCGCTTTGTAGA
>NW_026695322.1:90925-177514 GCF_029851405.1 Lichtheimia ornata
ATCACAAGGAATTGCAACCAAATACACCATCCGAAGGCAATACAATAATCAACCTGCAGCGCCAAGGTATGCCACCATATGTACCATACTCTCATTGGATCCTGAAATTGGCATCATAAGAGATATCCACCTTCTCTCTGTAGGCAAGGAAATCAATAGCCGCACTTGGATGGAGGCCGTGCGCACAGCGGATGCATTTTCAAATTGGCCTTGCCATCGCATCTTGAGTCACACTGTTTCCGGGCCAAAATTCCCCAGGAGAGCACAGTACTATACAATGACATTCCTTGACGTGCAGCCTTGATAATAAGAGTATCGCCGAAAGAGGCTCTGCCACTGTATGGTGTTTGGTAAGTCCACTTGAATCCAACCAATCCCATCATAATGAACATCTTACCTTGTGGTATTTCTCAATAGCATTCCATTGATGCTTGTAAGTAACCTTGTATCCATCCGATCCAGTATGTGCTGCTGCTGTTTCACTGTAAGGTTCGTTAATTAACAGGTTTCGCTTTGTAGATCCAATACCATACAAACCATTGAGCCAACCATACAGCGTTCTTGCTTTGATATCAATGTCTTGTTGCTGCCAGAGGTACCATCATCCAACATGTTCAACCTACCATAAACGCAATGTGAGATAACAAGTAAAACCAACCCACACGCTTTTGTTGTCACCATACCCAAAAGAGGCAATGTAAAGACGTCTTGAGAACTCTCATTGTGGACAACTCGGTAAGGAATGCACACGACACCTCATTGGGTCTTGTATAGACGAGACAACACCAACCTACACGCGAACTTTAGTACCACAATGTTCGACTTGAACAATAAAAGGAATTGCAGCGATTGAACTTACATGTTGTATTGGAATGGAAGCTTGTGTCATGGGTAGATCGCACACGTGCTTGTTGTAACTGAATGTGTCGCCATTGACCACCTGTTCACCCATTGACGGTGTGCATTGTTGGCAATGCCAGAAGTTAGTGGTGTGGAGAGTGTAAATGGAGTTGGTCTTACCTTGCATCGTTGTGAAGCGGGAGTGGGAGAAGGTCGTTCTTTTCATTGTTCCTGATTTGTGCCCACCACGCCGCCCCGCTTGTTACAGTGTGTGCCTTAACGATATCCTTTACACTTGGGTCAATAACGACAATGCGAGGTTTTATTAGTCATCGAACAAGCTCCTCATGACTTACTGTGAGGGTAATTGGCGTCTATTATGTCTATGCTCATCAATTCGTTTATGCAGCTGGACCTCCTAAACTTGTACAACCAACACTAGGTGCGCGTTCACTCCCTTCGCTCGCCATATAAAAGAACGTGATCTTGCAGGCTTCCTTTTAGATGTCAAAGAGATACGGGACTTCATCAAATAGCCTCTTGCCAAGTGAATGGTAAACATGCTTGCCTGCGTATTGTGATCGTTATCGCCATTGCGATGAATATCGTGATCGTCGTCAGCCTTGTAGAAGTCGTCATCATCGTCCCTACAATAAAAGAAAGCGAATCTGCAGGAATCACACAACCAAATCACCATCCATGCCAGGGACCCATACGAATCGCTCTTATTCATCCTCTCCAACAAAGAAAGAAGGATCCCCCCTCGTCATAATCGTCAATGAGTAACCACCTACATACGCCACGAGAAGAGTGTCAAATGACTAAAAGGTACAGGCTGGGAGTCGAACCCAAGGAGAGATGATGCCCAAAGCTGCATTACCTGACCATGAACCTATTCCATAATATGATCATCCATTATTACATTATACGCCTTGTCCATTGCCATTGTCCACTGCACTTGTTGCCTCTGACATGTATAAAGACTGCTGGAAACCGAAAACTGTGGTGTAGTGTAGTCGAATCGAAACAAAAAGCCGAATGAGCCCACGTTTTGAAACCGATCTTGGCGTCTATACAAGAAGCGCGTCAATGGAACAAGTTCTTCGGCGACATTGGGGCTTTGAATGTACCTGTTGCACCAAGCATGGAGCGGCATAACAACGAACAAGAAGAGCGACGACATCACCTTGGATACAGCACTTGAACACTCCCTGCCTAGGAATCAGCACTATTCGAATACCTCACTACCAACAAGAGCATTACCTTGACGGGATTGGGTGTCGTGAATGGGGGTGAAAACGAGAAGGAGAGGGAGAAGCGTCTGCCTCAAGTGCGTGGAGTTGCTGGTGACCAAATTAAAATGCCCACTGGGTGTGAGGACTTTTTCATCATGTGGATCTGGTGTTGCGGGTTGATCGACAACTTCTCATGCACAAAGCCCATCATTTGGAACAAGCTGTGCAGGATTCAATCAAATGCCATTCTCCTGATATCCAACAAGTGATGATCTACCTTGAGACGAAAGATAACAATCATACCAGCACCAACAACAACATCTCTCCACTTGCTCCTTCGTCATCACAGCATCACATAAACAAAAGGTATAGAAGCGATTTAATTTCAAATACTATGATATAGTCCATAGAGGATAAAGTTATTATCTACAATAAGAATAGGGCCAGCCAATTGTGAATACAGTGAATGGAAGGAGGGGTATAATATTAAAGTAACAATGGTGATGGGAGTTTATCCAAGCTTTCTTGTAATTCTTTGCGAGTATCTTCCCATTGTTCATGTAATGTCCTTAGCTCCTTTGGGTCAAGATGTCGAGAAAGGATTTGGTAATGATGTACCCATGCATCCAAAGCCTCTTTAGCTGCCATCAAATCACCTTCATAGTAGACGGATCCCTGAGACTCAGTTGCGTAGAGCAGCTAATGCACACAACGTGAGCTGGTTATTCCCTTTATGTATGTGTGTTGGTGACTCACCTCTTCTTGCACTGTGTGATATAGATGATGAAATTGAAGAAGCATCTCTCTTTTACGACGTTCTTGCTGCTCTATCGAAGGCCGGCGACGTATCTTGTCGAACCAGCGACGAGGAGGTGTCAGCGTACTATTGGGTTTTTGAATGGTGGTGGTGGCGTTATGAAGCGAAGTGGCGTTGGGTGTTGGTGAATAGTGGCAGTGGCAAACACAACAATCGCGAGCGGTGTATGACATGAGTTGATAGTTATACGAGGAGAGAAAAGAAGAGTGAGCAAGCTGCCAGCTCTTCCCAAAATGCGGGTTGCCTTTTTAAAGAATCGATCTTCCGTGTCACAAAAAGTGCCTTGATGGCTAGCCCATTGTAATTGCCCATGTGAATCAATTCTACCACCACCAGCAGTAGCCCCTGAAGAAGCAACCCATCCATGACGATCTATAGGCACAGGTTGGGAAAAAGGAGTGGATGAAAATGAGAGTGAGTGATGGAAAGGAATCCAGGGGTGCAATGTGTGTGATACTGGGGCACCAGACTAAGCAATTAAAGGGATGACATGGCTTGTGCACGCATTGCATGATGTTCCTGAATTGGAAATCTGTAGGACGGGCATGACATTTGTTTCAGGAAATTGCTTGATTGCTGGCTGCTGCATTGTTGTCATCTTGGCTCTTCCCCTTTCCATTTTTCCCCTATCGCGGACCTGTGTTTGGGTTATCCGAAAATATTTCAATATTGACAGAATCCATCCTAGCGGTGTAAATGGTCTCGCCTATTACAACAACAAACTGGCTTGCTGGTACTGGTTCAACCTTATAGCTAGTGTGCACGCGCTTATAATGTAGGTCATCGGAATTATTTGGTGAGTCATGTACCTATAGCTTAAAATGCAATCAATCATACTACTATGCATGGCATACATCTAAATTATCTCCCTGAAGAAGCACCAGTGATACCAATCCATTAGATCAATGCGTGCGTTATTATTAGCGCATTGCTGATATGATGCTCGTTAGGCGAAATATTATATATAGAGGAAGGAGAAATAGAAATAGGTAATGTTTGAATCACATTCCTTAAAGATATCAATCCCATTGTCGTTGGATACAATCTACCTTAAGCCCCATTGGCAGAAACAATCATAATACATGATAGCGGATCTATGGTGAATGGTTGCTTTTTCTATTCTCAGATGCCACCCCCTTACCCCTTCTAATCCATGACTCCAATCACCTGCACATAAGAACAATGGGAATCAAAGAGGAAGTTGTCATTGTTTTTTCTTAAGCTGTTGAATGAATGAGCCTTGCTTGGCTACTACCACAAGACCTAACTAGCCACAAGATTCGAACTATGATACTCTTCCCTCATCCTGCGTCATGCCAATGCCTATAAATATGATCAAAGCTTGTAAGGCATTGTTAAAAATGGATGCTGCTTTATAGTTCAGCTGACGGGCTACCTACCCAAAATCACTTTATGCATGTAACCGATTCCCTGGTTCATCACCATTAGCAGAAGGTCTCTTTGGTTGGCGGCTATATGTATCCATGATAAGTAATGGCCTGGATTGCGAGCAATTAAATATGTGCGACAACAAAAATAAGGTTGAGAGATGCCAAATTATTGCTACGCAACGTTACAAGCATTTAACAAATCGTACCCAGTGGCACAAGCCATGTACTTTGATTTTGCTCAACCAGATGGCTAACTTGTCCAAGAAGCCAAAACATTTTCCCTCTTCTGGTTGTTTTCCTTTAGCACAAACCGCCAATCTCGAAATCGGGATGCAAGAAATTTTAGTTGCTTGGATTGGTATGGCGTACTTGGCTTGCAGATAACTCGTATATCTTTCAAACGTCTATCTTGGTGATGGCTCACCGAGCATACTGGCATTAGGCGATAACTCTTGCATTGCACATTACTACCCAAATTGCCGGAATACCATTGACTAAGGATTCAAGGATACCCACATGCACACATCCTTCGGCCTTGACACAGGGAACACAATCGGGAAGTTCATTGGTAAGACAAAGAGAACGGCCCGCACAGCCTTTGCCAGCACCCTTAAATGCTCAATAGGATGAAGCTGCTACAGCAAGATGTATGCATTGATTGGTGTAATAGATGCAGCAAAGTAAAGGATAAGATGTCATGCTCCCATTAGCAATTAACATGAAGAGTAAATACATACCTTGGTATTGGAGTTGAAGTTGTATCATGTACCTGTGTAACATTGTCATGGTGACCCACGCATGCATACAAGTGTACCAGTTTTACGATGAACGAAATGCTGGTATACGCACATAAAAAGTGCACACCATTGATATAACGGCACTGAGTTTCTTTTTCTCCCGGCGTTTCCCAACTTTGTTATCTCTTCTCTATATAAAAGCAAGCTGCAGCCATGATCCATGTTTTTCGATTTCTCAAGAAACGACCTTCCAAAAAGCGTACCACTAAAGAATCCCGCAACATGACTGCTTCAACCTGTGATGCACAGACCCCATCAACATCCGAGATAACGACCAAGGGATCAGAAGATAGCTCCATTCGCCATCGCACTGATAGTAACGGCCGCCGCTTTCGTGATGATGTCGCCTATGTTTTGCCTGTTGATGATACCGGTATATATTAAAGGTATATAAGTGATGGCCTTGTTGTCCTAATCCAATGACGTTATCAGAGATGGATCGTGTGCACCAACAACACTGGATGTTGAAAGTGTTATTTGACGGCAACTTTAAGGCACCCGTAGAATCTGCACTTGAAGAGGGCATGCAGGTTTTGGATTCTGGTTGTGGTAAATCGCTCACTGTTGAATCCTACCAGCTTTCCCCTCTAACTTATTCAATCCCATATTATAGGACCTGCCACTTGGACTCTCGAGTTGGCCAACACGTATCCGAAATCTACTTTCCATGGCACCGATATCTCTTCTAATTTCCCAAAAACCATCAAGCCCGCCAACTGCAACTTTTACGTCCACAACATAACCGAACGCTCTGAATTCCAAGGCAACTACTTTGGGTTCATTCATCAGCGCCTCCTTGTAGCTGGTCTTTTGGTTGATGATTGGGAAAAGGTTACACTGTAACAAGCAGGCGTTGAAAAGCCCCATTCCTTACATGTGTTACATTTACATAGGTGTTACAAGAACATTGGCGTACGCTTGCACCCGGTGGCTGGATCGAGTTGATGGAGGTTGGTGCTATAATATGGGCAAATTTTGTATGGGTTGCTTAAATGGATGCTTAGTTACCGGTTGCAAAGACCGTCAACATTGGTCCAAAGCTCGCAGCATTATTCAACATTTGTAAGAACGACAACTAAAGGTGGATGAAATAGAATCACTAATGCTTTTTTCTCATCATTGTAGTCGTTGAAATGTGTAAAGCAAAAGGGCTACATTGGCAGATCACCAACCATCTCGAAGGAATGCTTGAGCGTCTTGGATTCGTCAATATCAAGGTTCAAGAAGTAGAGCTACCGATCAATCACGAGAGCACCGTTAGCAAGCTTGCATGGTAAGCACCCATGAACGCTATTCATTTAAAGGCTTGCTGAGATTAACTATGCATTCGTTATAGGGAGGACATGTTGGATTTATACAAGGCCATCAAGCCGGTCATTGTTAAGAGCATGCCCGAGCTAGCAGATGATGAACGCTATCTTGAATACCTGGAGGCGTGTGGAGAAGAGTGCAACAAGAATAAGATGTTCGGTTACTTTTATCGCATTTGGGGTCAGAAACCACCCACGGCATAGAGAAAATAAAAAAATCCAAAACAAGCATACAACGATGCCCAGCACCGAATGTTGGTATATAGACCTATTAGAAAAGCATCTCAATCTTATTGCAGCATGCTTCACGATTCAACCATATCCACCCAGCTGCGAATCCTGGAAGTAACATAGTAGCAGTGGCTGCTGGTTACATTAAAAATCATGCAAACATTTGTGTCACAAACATATCAAAGTGGGCAACTTTATTAGATCGCTGAAGTTTATATTAGAAAACGTATAATAGGCGGTATATTAACATCTCGTGCCTTCCATAATGACAAATTCTATGCTCATTCATTGATGTCCAAAGGCTTTTGGCCGATACAGCGATACCATTGGAGGCTGGTCTTGGACTCACGGCATTCTTCTTTGCATTCAAGCAAGAAGCTTTTGAAAAAATCGGCGTCTCCCATCTCAGGATGGACCTGAGCGATCAAAGCTTGCATGGCGTAGAAAGCTTCATAAAAGTCCTCCCTGCGTTGGATATAAACAAAGGACCAATTACTATTGTGCTCTATACAAACGCCCAAAAGAAAGATACTCACCAGCAAATGTCACCAATCTCTCCACCATGGTTGATAGGTGTTGTTGCCATTCGCAAGCTAATGTTCACGGCTCCAGCTTTCTTGAGACGCTCCTCCAATTGAAAAGGGATCTCCATATTGAGCCCCTTATCACCTCCAACCTTTTCCACTAATATAGTGAACGACACATGTTAGGCAAAAGCAATGAGCGATTACATAATAAAAACATCGACTAACCTGCATGCATAAGCTTAGTAGCCTTGGGACCACCGTTTTCCAAAACCCTGAAGGTCACCTATAATAGAGATCCTTGAATTCCCAAAGCCATAGATGATATGGTCACCATTTGTCACCCTCATACCTCAACAAGTTCTATCCATCCACCAGGCTTGAGCATTTTCATGTGTTGTGCAATCACCTATATTTCATGCTTTGTTCAAAAACACGCGATACATGTTATGTACTATTGCAATGCTTACCTTGTCCCAGTTAGCTTCCAGTAAGCCTAAAACAAGCAAACGCTGATGGATGTAATCCAAATGGTTATCAGGGAATGGCTTTTCTTCTACGAGATTTTTGGTGTGGAAGTGGCAGTTGGAAGGTGGAGTCGTCAAACATCGTGGTGCAATGTCTACACCGTGGAATGTCGAATTTGGGTAGTCTTTTGCCATCTCGGCTGTCCAAGCGGCTGGTCCTAAATAGGGATGATACGGTTGTCAACAATCCGATCTTGACAGATAAGGAAGGCATAATGAAACGAAAGATACCACAGCCAGCATCAAGAACAAAGATTCCTTTTTCAAGCGCTTCACGCACGGGGGCATCATAGTTACCACCAAAGCCGGCTTTCAAGAGCAAATGTTGCTTCGATACCCGCTTCGATTCTATAATCCAGAATCCCAATAATGTGAGCTTATTCTAAAGTATATCATTGTCATCCCCCTTTTGAAATCGTACCTTCTTCATCGCTGGGAAGTACATAGGTAACAGATTTATTGTCGTAGTATTGGCGTCCGTTCTCGTAACGATAGCTTTGTTCAGAGCCGATGCTCATTTTGTTATTAATGTATGGGAAGAAAAGAATGGTAGAGAAGCCTTGTACCCTGTTGGGCTTTTTATAACAAGCTGACAGGCTCATTCTCCTTGTTGCGCTTTTCTATCTAGCGCCGATAAAAAAGTGTGGGATTGCTTTTCCACGTCAGCCACGTTTACATTATCAATGCGGTTCAGACAATGAATCTCGTTTATTGCATCAAGCTGCACATTTCCCCCTTTTAGTTGTATAGTCCATAGTGCGAGAAGACGTACCTACGGATGGTGGTCTTTGTTTCGTTACAGTGGTAAGCATAACTAAGCGATGTCCTTGTATAACGTATCACTTTGTGATATCGAATCACCCAAATTCAAAAGGAGGGATGTCGCGTGTTACAAGAAACATGCCATGCTCTTAGATTTCAAATGCGGAGAGCGATCTTGATTTACTTGATTGCCCTAAAAAGAAATGGGTTACTCGATACCCAGGTCTGTGAACTATATTCAACTCTAATTCACGAGCTCTATCACTCCACATGGTCCTCAAAATCGCCTCAATAGCCGTGTTCCCATGACGTTGACCCATCATATATACATACATCACTCTTTGAACAAGTCTATGCAAATCTTTTATAATCTGGATGCTATTTACATTAGGTCTCAAACTACAATTCCATTCTCCTGCCAGCAGTACGAGTGTATGATGAAAGTTGCCATTCTACGTCCGCGTCTGCCAAATCAACAGTTCCCAATCTGATTTCATACACTATTTCACCCATGTTGATTAGCGACATGAGCGAAGCTTCGTTGCTGATCTTAACTTACCCCGCATTTCAAAGCGTGGTCCAACCTCGGCCAATTCAACATTATTACCGGTCTTGACATAAACATGGTGCCTAAACGACCAACGCTCGTGAGCACAAACCCTCTTGTGCAACTTTTGGAGACATACCTGAAAGAAATGTAGTCGTTCTCATTTGCAAAAGTCATGACACGTTTGCTGTCTTCCTTTGGTACAGGGAATAGATATTTCAAGACGTTGGTTACCTAATTTCCACGATTAGCATTTGCTGTATGTCGCATAAGGATTCCTATCAAGCATCACTTACTCGTTGACCCAAACGGGAGCTAAAGTTGTGGAAGATGAGATGAGGGAATGCTTCCGATACTGTGCCTTGATCCTTGATATCGTGCCGAAGAACAACGTTGTGCAAAGAAAAATAGGTTGTTGGTCCGTAGGGGAAATGACATACGACCATACCATCTATAGCATGAACCACATTAATAATGGCTGTTCCGTTCCCTCTTCTTTTATAGTATGCTTACCAGGCTGACCACGATGTTCATGCAGGATCACCAAATCTGTCACCTCGTTTGCTCGACATGCTTCCACAATGTCCTTGATAACGTGACCACCACGATTGATACGTTGCGAATTAGGGAATACCAAACGCATTTCCTGGTATACACAATCAGCACCGTATCCAATGCTAAATGACATCCTCGCCCTCCAATTACCTTGGCAAACTGTTGTAGTCGACTGCTTGGGTCACGAGAAGTAGTGATCATAATCTTGGGATCGAAAACGCCTGCTCGAGCATACTCATCATCAACGTGGCTCGTAGGTGCTAATAGTATCCATGTCAGTGAGCTATCTCGTACAATGCAAGCATTCGCTTGTATGCCATACCAGCTTGTGCCTGATCGAATGGTAGGTCTTCTCGAAGCTCGTTGCTCATATTCCGTAATTCGGTCGGTATGGCCTTTCCCTCTATTGACAACTAGGTGTGAGCGTCCCATTTTGCCAGTGACAAGTGAGATCTACCTTCGATCGCCTGCTTGATTGCCTGCTTCTTTTCAAAGTTGGTCCTTTCATTGGCCTCCAACGATTTCTTGTAAAGGTATTCTCGACGCAAACGTGTGTTTCGACGGATCTAACGATTGAAGGCGATAGAAGCTGGTTAATAGGCGTGGCCATGCTACAATGTTCGATCAAGTACCATTTTGGATAAGTGTAAAGAGTAGGTGTGATGTTCAAAAGCCACCCCCGAAGTCAGCTTAAAAATGCCTTCAATCTCCCTCCGCTTCTTTATGCAGCCCTTCCTCAATGAGACCCCTCATTCGTGATGACCAAGTGTACACACGATGCTATTGTGAAGAAAACATATACATGATGTGCAAGTCTATTGGAGAAAAGTCTGGGGCTTTACTTGATCGCTTCACTGTTGTCTTTATTAGCAACCCTGGCAAAAAGGTAAATACTGCGTTTATCAATGCGCTTTCATACCAGCAGCTCAACATTCTCGAATAGATTCCCATATGGATGCAAAAATCGTCTCAAGACGGCTATCCTGTTGTTTGGGTAAGCTAATGATAGGATGAACAATGAGGTCAATTAGGGTGATAACAATGAGCTCTTTAAAGGATTACCACGTTATCTTATATCACAATGAAGACAATGACAGGTATGATCAGGAGACAAAGTTGGACCAGCACACATGGACATTGATCAATTGGACTTGTTGATATGATTAGAGCGTACATCTATGACTTGGATACTGCATTACCCTTCCCATGTCCCGCCCACGAATATGTCATCAAAGCATTCAAGCCCGAATTGCAACTCAAGGAAGAATACCAAAGGTGCACAACATGATGATCATCGTTTTTTTGTTATCCACATGGTACTCACACAAAGCATCAAGGTGCTTCCGGCTAATACCAGCGAGAGACTATTTGCGTGAATTTGCCTCTGATCGAAGCCATATGGTAAGAAATTGGGCCTTTGGGATTCTCATACTTGATCTTTTCTAACCCATACAAGCTTGTTGACGGCGTATATGCGTCTCCACCACCAGAATATCCACCAATTGAAACAAAAGGTCAGTGAGCAATAATACAATGACAACATTTTGGAAAGACGTTAAACAAAGAGATCCATGGTTGCTAGACTCCAAAATGAACCTGTATGACTATATCAACATGACCAACAACAGCTCCAACCACAAAGATCTCAAGTACGGCATTGTAATCAATGAAGCAGAGTTTTTCCGTATGGCACTCAACACACAATAAATCTCAGCAATCGACATTCATGGCATTTTTAAGACGTTGATGACTAGCAGATACATGGCCTTGCAATGCCCGTTAGCAGATCTCGCGTTGGCTATTGAGACGACAACAGCTGGGGACTTAAATAAATTATATAGTGGATGATCAAGTGGAATAAAATCTCCATGAGGGCACAAGATCCATCGAAAAAGTAAAGATCGGGAACGACCAAATCACGTGATCACATCAATGAGAAAAACAAAATGTCGTAGGTCATGTGACCACGTGACCTAGCTTTTGCTCGTTCCTTCTAGAACCCTTTTCCTTTTGATGCTGGCAATTGCTAGAAGCCCTTTACTAGCATCTTCCACATCATTCATAGAATCCATACATTGAACATATATATATCGTGAACATCCTTAGCAATAAAAGATCATCACTTATCATAGCAACACCAAAAGTTATATCATTGGCCACTGATCTATAACCTAGCCATACGATAACGACAATTGTAGCTGATGACTTTTAATCATCCATCGCCTTTGAACAATCGAGCTTTTCAAGAATATCGTGAACCAATCCCGGAACCTATTGAATTATCTGACGACGAATCTCAAGTTACAAATCGACAACCGTTTATTATGGAAGGCATTGAACAAGAACAAGAATCGACAAGGATAAAGTGACAAGGACAAGGACAAGGACAAGATATGAATACGGCTATTTTGACTGCATTGACCCAACTGCTCAAGAACCAGGAGAACCAAAGAGGCCCAATGTTTAGATCCAAGCTACGAGAACCGGACACTTACCATGGAACAAGAACTCCACATGCTGCTGAAAGCCTGTTACGATCTGTACAACGTTATGCTGATGTGACTGGAATGATGAAGCTGACCGAGTCCAATATGCCATCAATCTTTTTCGAGGAGATGCTGACACATGGTGGCGTACAAGAGAAATTGTTGGACATGATGCAAGGCACTGGATTGATTTCTTGCAAGCTGGTACTAGACGAATTTCGACTCGCAATGCCAAACAGACTGCACGTGATCGATTGGCTGTACTTGACACAAACTGGCACCGTTGAAGAATATGTGAACGACTTCCGCAACCTTTGCCTGAAATTCCAACAATTGATCGATGATGAAGCTGACCGTTTTGTACGAGGATTAGCTGAAAACGTTCAAGTCTATGTACGCACCCAATTCCCGACCACAACTGCACAAGCTGAAAGAATCGCATTCGCCTACGAAGGAGCCATGTCGTTACACCAAAACGCTCGACAAGATGACAAGACTTGAACCTCCACGACAACCATTCCCGGATGTTGAATACATGGATTTGGATGCTGTACAAACAAGATATCGACGTAATGATTGGGCGCATACCAAGAACCTTCAGTCGTCGTGACAACCGTACGAATCAAGAACCACTTTCGTTGCTACAATTGTGGAGGCCTTGGTCATCTACAACGTTCTTGCCCATCCAACTTACCTGGTAGAATGGCGTTATCGACCTGCTTCTCAACGACCTGGCAACAAGCATTTAAAAGACGAGGCGCGACGTATGTAAAGGAGTCATCGTCGCGCACAAACATCAATCAGCAAAAACTCCTTGAATGCAACCACCACCACTACTCAGCAAGTACCTGAAGGCCGGCTCATTGATCTCACCGAGGAACCCGATTTTGGAAATGTCAACCCGACACCTGAGCTAGATTTGGATGTCAATCATTTGAAGGAACTCAACGCAATAAAGGAATCCGATTTGGTTCTTTAGTCCAAATGGTCTGCAATGAACACTGTTACTGTTTTGCCTTGATACTGGTGCTAGTACATCTTACATTTCACCACGTATTTGCAAGCATGACGCATCACTTCTGGTCCGCTACCTATAGTTGAAACAGCTGGTGGACATACGGCGGCGATCAAGTCACTCGTATCTTTTGATCTTTCAATGGCTGACGGCTACACCCATCCATGGAAGGCGTATGTGTTTGATACCAAATTTGACATCATCCTTGGCAGATTGGTTCAAGCGATGTACAACCGATACCAGATTGGCGACACGACACCTGGCAGATCAAACAAGGCAACCACACCCATATCTTGACTCCAAGTCGCAAACGGCAGATTCCTGATTTGGCTTATCTTCTCAGTCATCGCGAGATGCAACGATTGTCACGCACCAAGGCTATCAGCGAGATGTATTTGTTCTATACGGCTGACAAGATCGACAAATACGATGGCACCTTTGATACTTTGGTTCATGAATACGCTGATGTCTTCCGAAACGAACTACCAGGCTTACCTCCAGATCGTGATATTGAGCATGTGATTGATACTGGTGATGCTCAACCCATCAATCGGCATCCTTTCAAGATGAGTCCTCTCGAGCTGGATGAATTGCGGCGTCAATTGGCTGAACTCCAAACCTTGGGATTGATTGAACCAAGTAACTCTCCATGGGGTGCACCAGTTCTGTTTGTCCGCAAGAAAGATGGTTCAATGAGACTCTGTATCGATTATCGCGCTCTCAATGCAGTGACACGTCGCAATGCCCATCCCTTACCACGAATTGATGAATGTCTCGAACGTCTTGGTGGTGCACGATTCTTCTCCAGCATCGACCTCAAGAGTGGTTACCATCAAGTACGAATCCGACCTGAAGATGTTCCAAAAACGGCCTTCAACACAAGATACGGTGCATGGCAATGGAAAGTGCTCCCTTTTGGATTGACGAATGCTCCACCTACTTTCCAAAAGATGATGAATTCAATCCTTGGTGATTTCCTCGACAAGTTTGCCCTGGTTTACCTTGACGACATCCTTATCTTCAGCCGTACCAAAGAAGACCATCTCAAGCATGTTCGAATGGTGTTGGATCGTTTGCGAGCCCATAAGCTATACGCCAATATCCGGAGAAGTGCGAGTTCAACAAGACTGAATTGGAGTTTGTCGGCTTCCAAGTGAGGCTCATGTGTATCCCGCCATCCAAGTCCAAGGTCAAGGCGATCTAAGAGCGGGCCCATTCCCGTCAATGTTCAAGAGGTGCGGCAGTTTATCGGTTTGGCGTCTCATTATAGGCGATCTATTCGTGGCTTCTCAACGATTGCTGCACCACTCACGGACTTGACAAAGGGAAGTGGGAGCAAGACGCGTTTGATTGAATGGACACCTGAGTGTCAATCGGCATTCGAAGAGATTCAGTCACGCATGATTCGGGCACCCACCTTGGTACCACCCAATGCAGCAAGGCCTCTTTGTGATCGAAACGGATGCATCCGATTTTGGTGTTGGCGCTGTTCTTTTTGCAAGAAGGTGACGATGGTGAATTGCATCCTTTGGCTTTAACCGCCATAGCTTGTCATGGAGCGCAATTATTCCGCACGCTAAAAGCGATATTGCCGCACTGCACAGCCATGTCTTTGAGTACGTCATTGAATACCGCTCTGGCGGCGGCGATGGATCATCATCCAGTCAAGTATTTCAGGTCTCCTTTATCAAGCCCACACCTCGTTTGACTCGATGGATTGCTGAAATGGAGCTGTATGATCCCGATATCCAATACAAGCCTGGCAAAATCGCGCTTTTGATATCCTTTCTCGACGTGATGGTGCTCATTGTCTTACCAATGAATCGGATATGGAGCCTGAGTATCTTTATGCAACACGCGCAATTCAAGAATCCGATTGGCCAAAGTTCTACTTGCGTCCCGAAGAAAAGTGGCCATCATCTTATGCTGATTTGTTACGCAAGCATCGTGAACAATTTGTGGTGCGTAATGATATGGTTTTTCGCAAGGTCAAGGTGAACAACACTCTTCAAGAAGTCCGCTTTGCAATGTTCTCTCGGCGTGCTGACATTGTACAAGAAATCCACAAGGCTTTTGGACACCCTGGAATGACCACTATGCAGGATTTGGTGCGTAAACGTTGGTGGTGGCCCAACATGAAACAAGACATTCAAGAATGGATTGCCCAATGTTCACAATGTCAATTGGCTGCTGGTGCTGACCGCAATAATCATCATGCACCTATTACATTGACCGAAATCGCCTGCTTTTTCTCGTTGGCATTTGGACTTTATTGGAGAATTACCTACTACCACAAGTGGTAATCGTTGGATACTCGTTGCTGTTGACTACACGACAAATTGGCCTATTGCTCGTGCTGTTCTGATGCAACCGGTGAAGCCATTCGCAAGTTCATTCTGAGAAATTGTTATGCGTTTTGGCTGTCCTGATGAAATCGTAACCGATCGTGGCGCTAATTTTATGGGCAAGTTCTTGGATTACTACCTTGGTCGACTTAAAGCCAAACACAACTTGACTTCGGCTTTCCATCCTCGTTCAAATGGCAAGGTTGAACGTACCAATGGGATACTCAAATCCATGTTACGCAAGTATGTGCATGGTGAAATACATCGCTGGGATGATTTTCTTGACACCGCTTTGTTTGCATGCCGCATTCGCAAACATCGAACGACACAAATGAGTCCATTTTTCATGGTGTATGGTCAAGACCCCAAGTTACCTGGTGATCCATTGCGTCCTCTTATTACTGCTGATGAACCACAAGATGATCCCCAAGCACATGTTTCAAGTCGACTCCCCACACTTCGTTCCTTACGTGATGCTCGTGCTCAAGCTATTACAAAGGATGCAAAAGGATCGTGAAAAAGACAAGGCTCAATGGGATTTGCTCACCAAGAAGCAAGTTTATTCGGTTTGGCGACTTTGTCTTGTCGACGAAAACAAGTTTGGCTTAGGAATACAATTGGCGTGGTCCTTACAAGATTGATCGAACGTAATAACCAACTACGAGATATCTGCAAGTTACACAGCATGAATGGTGAAGCATACAAGTCTTGGGTGCACACTGATCGTTTACGTCCCATTCATATCAACAAGGCCGATGGTAATCCTGACACATGGTACGATCCCACTGCTACAAGAGCACGTTGGCGCCAACTTACCGATGCTGCCAATACTATTGCTTCCGTGTTGGTCGGGCGACCAAGATTTTCGGGAGGGTATTGTCGTAGGTCATGTGACCACGTGACCTAGCTTTGCTCGTTCCTTCTAGAACCCTTTGTCCTTTTGATGCTGGCAATTGCTAGAAGCCCTTTACTAGCATCTTCCACATCATTCATAGAATCCATACATTGAACATATATATATCATTAACATCACTTAGCAATAAAAGATCATCACTTATCATAGCAACACCAAAAGTTATATCATTGGCCACTGATCTAATCAGCCATACGATAACGACAAAAAAGATTAAACCTGAAGTTACAGGTTTGAGAAGCCCAACGGGGGACTCGAACCCCCAGCCTTGAGATTAAGAGTCTCACGCTCTAACCAATTGAGCTAGCTAGGCTCCTTGGACGTATTTTGTTCTTATTTTTTTGCTCGCGCGGACATATATAAACGTAAAAATTTCCTAATGCGGAAGTTAATTGAAGTGCTTCATGTTTGGTCTCTATATGTAGCGGACGACTTATGGAGGCTGTTGGAACAAGTTTAGGGGTGTTTGGGGAGGTGTGGGAATGGCAATTTAGAGTCAAAGATGACTAGGATGGACCATTGGCCAAAAAATTGCCATCACTAAGTCCGACATCCTCCCATGAGAACGCATGCTGGTGTAGTTATGCAATAACGTGGAGCATCAATGTCATTGGTGAAATGCATATAACATAGACATACCAAAAAAGATGGATGATGTACCGGTTAGGTGGGAAATCAAACACGCATATGCATCACACGATTTCCCCTATATTCCCCCTCATGATAAAAGTGATAACTATAATAGGTTGCTGAAGTTAACCAAAGTGACCCAGCAATCAGTATGATATCCAAGGATAGAAAAGTGTGACACGGGGCAATGTTTTGGAGATGCAGTGGAATACACGGACGCAATGCAGGATTTGGTGAATCCCGATGATACATTAATGCATCTGAAATTTCATACATGTATGAGGAGGATGCTGCTAGATTTCAATGGCGCAATGTGTTAAGGGGTTGCTATTCCAAAGATCTATTATAAATCTTGGCATGATATCGAGTGATGAAATGATTGGGTGTGATGATATAGATGGTACAGTAACTGGCATCCCAAAAGGAAACGGTAACGTTGCACACATTCGGCAGGTCCAAGGAGGCAGGCAATAGCCATGTTTACATGGAACTCACATGGGGCCATGGAAAGATCATTGTTGATGACAAACAGCATGGGCCCCGCATCACTTGATCTTTGCTTAGGTTAAACACTAATTGACACCGCACTTGCTGATGATGGAGAAACACGTTGACAGATTAACCCAATGTTGTACGATGATACGTTACGCATTGCAGCACGATCTTCGAGAATCATCACACCACACCATCTTACGTACCAGCGACTTGGCATCTACAAGCAACGCTCTTATGATTAATGTTGGATGTTTCATACAAATAAAGAGTGTGAGTGCTTTTACCAACGGTTGCAATAATGATATCATCGTATGCTTTGCTGCATTAGGCATATGAAGAAGAGCTCGAACGTTTCGATTCTCAAGAACATTTGATGCAAATGGTATGACAACGGCTTGTACTATAATAAATCACCGCGCATCCAACCATACGTTTTTCAGGTCCTATAAACCATCCATCAGCAAAAGAACGGGTGGGAGAGGTTACAAGCATTAAGCCATGCAGTAGTGACTTCTTGATGCGTACCCCTTATATCCCGGATCATTTACCATCTACTTGTCCTACAGGTAAAATGGATTTGTATCCATTTTTACTCGTGGCAGTATAGATGACATCCCACACACTGGCATTCACACGATGATTTAAAAGCCAAACAATCCCCCCTTTGTAGCATCTATTTCCCTTTTTTTCTTGCTTCTGAGTTATGAGCGTACAATGAGCAGCTTTTGGCGCCTCCGAACTCTTTTTAAAAAGCGAAGCAAAAATATAACGACTTCTTGTTCGACGACGGCTACAAGCACTTCTTCCTCAATGTCTTCTGATACCTCGCTTACCCCAACCTCTTCTACTTCAATGCAAGGATTGGCTACGCTAAAATATCGACGATACCATAACCGTGACGACGTCGCTTATCTTTTGCCTGATGATAACGAAGGTACATTGTTGCTCTTTGTAATCTTACATGTCAAAGTGATTAACGAGGGTTTTCAGAGGATGATAGATTGCATCAGCAGCATTGGATTATGAAGCTAGCTTGGGGTAACAACTTTGACTCGCCGGTCCATGATGCTCTCGAACAAGGTATTGTGGTCTTGGATTCCGGTTGTGGACCAGGCACCTTTACATGCGAATTGGGCAAGGAATACCCCAAGTCCAAATTCCATGGCACCGATATTTCCTCCCGTTTTCCTGAAGCAATCAAACCACCTAATTGCGAATACCATGTTCACAACATTATCCATGATCCAATCTTCCCTGATAATCATTTTGGGTTCATTCATCAGCGATTGCTTGTGCTTGGTTTATTGTCATCCGATTGGGAAAAGGTATATTTATACAACGTTACTACACTCTAAGCCAGCACCTTCAACTATTCCATGTATCGTAGGTTGTGGCAACATTCATGCGACAATTGAAGCCCGGTGGTTGGGTTGAGTTGAGTGAGGTACGCAAGGTGTATTTCATATTGGATGAATCGTGATGTTCATTGTAGATCTTGATAGGCTGTGCTGTCAACATGCGAAAATGGAGGTCCTCGTATCAAGCTTTTGTTGCATGCCAGTAAGTAATTGCAATGTCAATTAAGATGAGATGATAAGCTAAATGATTACCTACCTAGTATCCGAATACGGTGGGAAAAAGAAGGGACTTGATCCTGACGTAGCCTTGAGACTTGATTCGCTTTTGAAGGATGCAGGCGCTGTCAACATTGCCACACGTAGGATCCTTGCTCCGCTCAACCATGGTGGACAACTTGGATCACTTTTCTGGTACTACGATATCTCCATGGAAACGATGAATTCCAGTAGTGACACCAATCATCTATAGGGACGACTTTAAAGTTGGATTTGATGCACTGAAGCCTGTCATTATCAAAATACGACCTGATCTCGATGGTCCTGGCTTGTATGAAAAGTTCTTGGAAGAGTGTGCTGAAGAATGCAAAGAAAACAAGACCAGCATGTACTTGGTGAGGTGCTACGGCCAAAAACCATCCTCAGCGAGTGATTAAGTTATAGATTCACATCATCCCTTCCTACCTATTATGCCAACATCTCATCCATATCCTGATGCTTTGCCGATAAATCCCATATCATGCCCATATATGATCAATAGATAGAAACGCCCACATCTTCCCACACCGTTCATGTAGATCCATGTGCTCGACTCATTATATCGTAGGTCGTGTCAATAAAAAGTGTGAAAACCAAATCTCCATAGCGAGTATCCCCCGTTTTGATATCACACCATATGAATGCATCGTGACATGTCCTCGCATATTGTTGCTTTGTCGAACGAGATGATGTCGTGAATAAAATGACGTCGAAAACAAGGCGTATAGATGTTGTGTTTATTGAACTGATCCGTTTTCTCTACTGCGAAGCTTCCTTCTTATCTTCCTTCCACATTTCAGCCTTGGTTTGAGAAGCAGCAAAGTCCCACACGCCCTATAGAGTCAATGTATGAGTGAGATGCTGAATCGGTTGTCTTAAAGGTGTGGCTAATGCAATTACCTGAGTCTTGTAGGCAAGGTAGGTCAAGCCAACGGGCACAGCAGCGAGCCAGAAAAGCGAGCGTCTAGTGGTTCTCTTGTTCCAAGCAAAGTAAAGGTGGGTGTTTTCACGAAGGTGGGCCCAACGCTCAATTGCAGGATCGATCTTGATACCGTGAGCCATTGCTGTGTAAATAGGTGTAAAGTGAACGAGCTACACCACCAACAGCTTGTTTATCCGCCAAGTCAATCGGAATCTCAATCAACGTCATCAATTTGCACAATCCGCTGCTACCTTCTTCATGCTGGTGAATTCGTGATCTACCATTTCTCAATCCTTCAGCTATAGTTATTGTATCTACATTTGATTAACTACGAAACTTCTTATATAAAGGCTTTCTAATGCCTCATGTACATCCTATGCTCCAATTCCACTATTGTTTTCCATGTGCTTTCCTTTGAAGGGTAATGTTGGCTATCATACACAACTTTTCTATGCATAAAAAAAGCACCAGATGTATACTACACGTGGTCAAAGATGGTATCTATATTGCTTGTCATGGAAAAGAAGATCGGGTATAAATCTCTTTTGGTATATAAGGATTGGTGTGTATGACAAAATGGCTCGCTTCATCTTTCGAGAAAAACAACATATATGCCTATATATGACAAGTAGCTGAGGAACGAATGAAATGGGTGGATGAGGGACAACTTGAAGTGGATCTTGTAACATGAGATTGTTGCAATGCATTCGAGGTATGCATGTGAGGATTTTCCAAAAGAAGTGGCACGCCAGCGCTGATGGATCCATATGCAAGGTAAGTATGTACATGCTGCACGAGTGACATTTGGTGTTAGGTATCACAGGTTTGTTTCACGAAGCAAAGCTCGACCAGAAATGTTTGACCCACCAAAGCGTTGCTGTGATATTGACAGCTGTCATTAGTGCATGTTGCTAGGATACGGAAACAATGGCTTACCTTTGTATTTATTCTGCTTTTGGTTTTTGCGCATAGGTGCGATACCAAATAGTCTTTGTGTTGTATACTTTGCATTCCTCACCAAACGCAGCTAGAAATTCCTCATCCAATTGTGGGTGTGTTTGACGAACAAAAGGCTTGAGCGCTAGGAAAATGTCACGAAAGTTCTCCCTGTAATAGAAACGCGTGTGAATTGGGATTGTACACGAATGGGATTATCGCTTGAAAGCACATACCATGCAAGTTGTCCTAGCTTGTCACCCTGATTGACAGGGACAGGTATCGCTCGAGTCTTGATGTTGACAAGGCCAGCCTTCTCAAATCGATCTCCAAGCTCTTTAGCAATATCCACATTCAATCCTCTCGAGCTTGTAAGTGCATTGGCTATAAGGCATATGCAATATTAGAACATCATGGATACTTGTTGTATATCCCCAACATGGAATAGGACTTCAACTAACCAGCTTCGTTAACTACCTCGCCCATAGGACCAGCGTTTTCAAGTTCTCCAAAGGCAACCTGCATTGTCAAAACATGGATCAATGCATGCAACATGGGAGCGAAAACGATGGCTTATGATTTTTTTTACCTCTGTGCTCTCGATCCATCCACCTGGTTTGAGGATGATTACAAGTCTTTGTATGAACTAAGGATCATAAATGTATGAGAGGAGTGTGCATGCTTACCCTGGCATGGATGTGGTACTTACACTATCCCATTCAGAGGCGAGAAGACCTAGTACCAAAAGCCGCTGATGGATGTATTCGAAATGATTTGCCGGAAATGGAAATGGATCAATCATATTGTGGACGGTAAAATGGCAATTCTCTGGTTTGATAGCATTTGGGAACGACGTCGTAACATCAAGCCCTTCGAATTCAGAACGAGGATAATCCTTTGCCATCTCCATGGTCCAGCTTGCAGGGCCACAAGCACAATCAAGAACCTTGATACCCTCAACAAGTGCCTCTTCTACAGGGGCATCAAAATTTCCCTCGAATGCAAGTTTAAGGGTCCAGTGCTGACGATGTCTACGATCGTTTTCTAAAACATTGGATTATCAGCTCATGTTTTATTATGATGATGCATGCTGCAAGTGATGGTGTTGGATCAATGTTACTACTCACCTTCATCATCTTCAGGGAACAATGCAGGTATATCATCTCGATTGTTATACCGGCGCCCACCATCCATAATAACATAATTCGAAGAGGGTGGTGTGCCGTATGGTAATGACGTTGATGATGAACGTTGTTGATCAGATGCTGATGTTGTGGTGGATGAGGATATCGATTGCTTTCGTTTCTTGGGAGATAAAAAGCGTAGAAACCAAGGTGTACGACTCATTGTGGTTAAAAAAGAGAAGGAAAAAGAAGAGCATGTGAGCGTGCTTTTTATGCAAATCAATGGGAGATAACCAAAAGAGGCTTGCCCCGCGTTAGAAAACGATAAAGCGTGTGATACAAGGCTGCAATGTAGTCGTATATACCCTTTAGCACCTATAATCGCAAATGGGTTTGTAAAGATCTCGATTCTTTGTAAAATACTTGAAACAACGCTTACCCCGCGTGTTACAATAGGTTCGTGTAAACTTTTCACCTCCCATGTTAATGAGCATCCTAAGCTAACAATGCATTTTAACCTATCCCCTGGATCTCAAGGAGTGAGTCAGCAAGTAGGTTTACACGGATTCACCTGTTTTCAGTCTCAACTACTATCTTTGCCCTAGGTATGCAGCATATACCTCGGAAATTGTCATGCGTGTGTGCACCACGTGGGACGCTATCCTTCATTTGGGGATGGTACTGTGTCCCCAGATGGGACACATAGGGAATTTGTTCCAAAGTCAAAAAATCCATAGTCAAGGACCGTCATTCCGACATTGGATCTGAGCACCAAGTGCATGTATTTTAAGGGTTCCTTTCATGTCGCAAATGACCAGAAATGCGTATTTGTATCGCAAAATTGGCGCGCAGCAATAGTCGAATGTTCTTTTTGGCTGGATTTTACATAAAACAGGTTTATGTAGAGATCGGCAACCTCCGTGCACGCGAAAGGAAATTCTTGTTACCGATGTTTACCACCATTAGCTTAATGCATGCGTCGGTAAACAAATGTCAAAAATATAGAGTTGATAGTAGTATCAATAGGCTGCATGTCAAAGGTATCATTGCATGGTAGTGGATAAGGCCTAGCTGATCACTACTAAATTCGAGATGAAGCGTTTTCATGCATGCAATATTGGCGCTATTAGCATACTTGATAATGGCATCATACAACGTCAGCAGCTAATGCTTACCGCTACAGTGGGACACGGCTGATGTTTTACGTCAAATGAGGAAGACTTGCCTTTACTGGCTTGGACCTTATCATACCCAGGATCCCGGCTCAACGGGCGAGTAATTTCCCCTTGCGAGTAGTAGCTATGATAGCTCTGCTTCATTGACCAATAATAACATAGCATACATGTAATTGAGCAAGGTGATACTGTAATCCTCATTGTCGAGATATCGAATGTCACTTTCCCACATGTACAACATCTTATTCCAGTATACCGGGTCGCCGATTTCATAACATCCTCCTGCAAATCGAGATACCATCATTAGCATTCAATTAAGGGATCTTCTCAAAAGCTTTCAATACGCTTCTCTAGACGATGAATTGATTTTTTCTCGAACCCGCAACAACCTTGCACGCATCGTATTCCCAATGTGGCACCACCATGTCACCATTAAAAATGCACGAAATGCATCCACCTTAGCATGCATAATGCATGGTATCCATGCAGTTGCTATGGTATTGACCATGATACGTGATCACACAAGGCAATACATTTACTTTATTAATGGTTGAAAAATTGCCTGTAAAACCCAAGAATGGGGTTTCAATTCAAGGTGGTTTTGGGTTCCACAGCTTGATACGTTATAACGGCCTTCCCGAAAGCTGTACAAAGAAGGCGAAGATGGTTCTTACATACCAGGACTATAGTGAGGATTGGTTTGCTGCTTTACTAGCCTGCACATAATACCTCGTTACGCATGTACATATACAGCCACCAAAGTAACAGCGTTTGAATGGCATTGCTTTTAAATGCATGTGACATGTAGGCCAAGGGTGTCCAAGCAAGAGGGTAACGGGCAACGAATGTGCCAGGATAGGGCTTATATTCCTTCCATTTGGATGTGCTTACTCGCTTGTAAGGGTGTTGCCATGGTATCCAAAGCCAAGAGGTGGTATCAGGATGTCACAATACACAAGCTGTTGCTCGGCGTGCAACAGTAGTACAGGACACCGTGAATTACAAACCTTAACTCGGCGGTAAGAACGATGGGCTGCTACATTATTATGCACCCCCTTAATCATATAGCACAGTACATTGATAGGTATAGTATAAGATACTACATCATCCTCAACCAAAGCAAAATGGATGTGGGATCACAAAGCAGGTTGAGATGAGCAGTGAGTAACAAAGGATGATTACGACGTGCGTGAGACAAGGCAGCGGGATATAACAAAAAACACGGACCAACATTCGCTCGATTTGGAGCCCGCTATATGCGTATGGATATACATGTGTAATGCACAAAATCTTGTACCACTTTACTTTAAGCTATATTCTTTCAAAACATGCGCAATTCATGGAGACCTCTTTCTTTTATACGTATCTGGTGAGCATACACATGACACATAGTCATGAGCTTTTTCAACTTTTTCCGTGTATTGAATCGAAAGGCTCGCAGATCACTTTCCGGAAGGGTCAAACAACAATCTCGTATGAGTAGTGTGTCATCATCTTCGCAAGACGTCTCATTCACCTCGAGCACATCTTCATCAAAGTACCGATACGACGGTGGTCGTCGTTACCATGGAGACGAGAAGGTAGCCTATCTATTGCCAAATGACAATGAAGGTACGTGCGTCTTTGTTTGTATACAATGAATCGCCACAAACGAATTACTCACCAACCACAATTGTAGAGGATGATCGTATGCATCAACAACATTGGCTTGTTGCACTTGCTTTTGGTTCCCACTTCGACTCGCCGGTGCAAGCGGAGCTCGAGGCAGGTACCAACGTGCTAGATTCTGCTTGTGGTACGTTGATCCTTCTTTCCTTACCTTTTCCACTACATCACCGCTTTTGCAATTGCAAGGTATTGGTATCAGCGAATTGGGTATTGACGCGTATTTTTATTATGTCAAATTATCATTGAAAATGATAAAGGACCAGCTACTTGGGCAATGCAAATGGCAAAGGCATATCCCAACAGCAAAGTATATGGCACGGATATCTCCGAACGATTCCCGGATTCGATCAAACCCAGTAACTGTGAATTCCTTGTGCACAACATTGTTGAGAACCCTCCTTTTCCCAATGACTATTTTGGGTTCATTCACCAAAGGTTTTTACTTCTCGGTATTGCAAAGAAGGATTGGCCACAGGTATAGTAAAGAAGAGAGTGGTCGTTTGACATATGGGGGAAGAGAGCAATGAGCTAAACGGGCGAGCATAATAGATATTGGCACACCATTTGCGTACTCTTAAGCCTGGCGGGTGGATTGAGTTGACCGAGGTACCTTATTGAAGCACAACCCACGTGCAAATCGTGATCAGCTCACATTTTGCATGGACCATCTTTATAGCTCTCATACGCAAAACTCGTCAATGCAGGCCCAAAGGCACAGCTGACATTCGATACTGGTATGGATATTGCGAAGAGCACAAAGGATGATACATAGCATGAAAAGATTAGGGTGGCTAATATTGAATGACTTTGTATAGCTATCACTGTCATGAATAAGGGTGGGATGGACATTGACCTTGCCAACAACTTGGAGCCTATGTTGAAGGATGCAGGATTTGTAAATGTGCAAACACGATCATTTGATATGCCCATGAACCATGGTGGTAAGGTGGGCGAGCTTTTCTGGTAAGCGAGTGAAAAAAATAGTGCCCACTTGAATAAGGATCATAACACAACGCATCTTTTTTAGGGATGATTTCCAACAAGGCTATCACTCAGCACGACCCATTTGGGCAAAAATCCATCCTGACATTGCAGCACCAGGCACCTTTGAAAAGTACATTGAGGAGACTGGAGAGGAATGCAAACAATACCAAACTTGCGTGCCCTTTACTCGGGCTTTTGCACAGAAACCACCACTTGCTTAGATTCTCTAATGTTACATAATAAAAACAACAACGTGTAGATGTATGATACTCGTACGAAGCTGACGTTTTCATGCGGCAATGTTGCACAGGAGCTGAACGAATCAAGCATCGTCAAGGCGATTCTTACTTTTGCCCATTGAATCTATTGGCGGCAGCAGCACTCGGGTGGATGAAAAAGTCTAAATATGGTATATTGCAGACATCTTTTTTGGTTTGGAATTCCTTCAAGAAGTTTATTCATTGCTATTCTAGACTGATGGAATTGCATGTACATAGCTGGTGATATGATACAGATGAGAATAGAGAGCATGATTCATGTTGGAAGGAAGGGCTGCTATCGATGACGGTATGTAAAGAAACGAATTGTTCAGAGACCAAGCTTGTAAATGGATGGATGATGGTGGTGGTTCTTTGTACAATGTTGAATAAGTGCCGATGGTGCTGTTCTCTTTCTTTTTTGGGGAATTGCAACCTAGTAGGGTATAATGAATTTACGTCTTTTGACCCATATTCCAAGAAATACTATACCATTATCGATTATCAGTAACCAAGATACCAGAAAGAACCCCATAACAATGTGCGTCTGGTGAGCCTGTTGTTGTGCTGCCCAATTGGTGTCAATCGTACGCATCTTCTTTTGGCAGCTTATTACCCATATGATCCTTCGACTCATGTTGTTGTATACACCCACAGCCGAGCCGACTGCAATGATGATACAGATGAATGGTATCCTTGGAGACGTATTGATCAATCATCTAAAGCCATCGTTGTTGTTATCGACATAGCTGATCATGGTCGTAGCACATGTTTCGCAGTGACGCTTTAAGTCGACAAGGTTTGTTGCCATGGTCGTATCAATGTTGGATACCGCCAGTTGCCTGGTACAGTGTGCGTCCCATAAAGTGCATAAGAATGGAAGTTGATGGATCAAGAGGGTTGATACTGACATGTCGAAAGAGCTGATGCGCAATGTGTTAATCAAAAGTAATGATACAACCATCATCACCCATACCTTTTGTCCCAATGTCATAGTCCTCTTATCAATATACTTGAACGTGTCGTCTTCACTTGTGTCTCGTAATCAGAGTGTCCCATCCATGGCATCCAAGACGAAAAGAACATGTGCTAGAGAGAGATAGCTTGTCCACATCATCCAATGCTTTCACCGCCTTCATAATAACGGTGATCACGTTGCTCCTATTGCTGGTGCTTGTTGGTGTAGTTGGTGCTCCCTTCACACACGTCATTCTTCCAAGTCATTGAACGCCCATCAATATCAGTGAACGATACACCGGATTCTTCATGAACACAACTGCTGCATGGTTCCCTTGATGTCCATTGGATAGAGTCGATGAGAGGCGATGCTGCTCAATGTAAGTTTAAGTTGCAGTATAAGCCATGTACTCGATTGTCACCTTCTCATTTCTTTGTTCCTTCAGGAGAGTTCTCGTTTGTTCGCTGTTATCAAAGACAAAGAAAGCGGTTAAAGACCAGCATCATGCATGAGCCTTGTAAGTTTCAAACCAGGGCTGTTCTTCCCGAAATGACAGTTTTTCATTCTCCTTTACATTTCTCAGATGGCTTTGCTTTCTCTTCAAGCCTTCCTTCCATTCTCAATGAACAGGAACTACCATGGGTATCTTACACAAGGTTCATCCGTATTGGAAAGAAAAGTGATGATATGGGCAATATAAAAGGTAACAATCGAATGTACGCAGGATAGGATTGGTAGAGCTTATGTTAATGTCAAAGGTAGTACTTGCAAGTGTCATCTTCTGCAGTATTTGCTTACAATCAAAACAAGCAACGCCTTGAAAGGATTCCTGGATCTGGTAAGTCGTCTCAACGAACACAAAGGCGGAAACGGCAATACTAAGCGAAAATGCTAACAGTCATCGGTAATACTGAGCCTGAGAATTAAGCCGATAAAGGTTGGCGTTGTTACACAGCAGGAAGGTAAGTTAATATAAAAGCCAAGATGGCATCAGCCTTCGTCGACTCACATTTGCTTCCCACTTTTACTCCGAAATGACCAATACAAAACAATTTGAAAACCGTGTCGCTGTTATCACAGGCGGAAGCAGAGGAATCGGAAAGGCCGTTGCTACTGCACTTGTCGAACAAGGTGCCAAGGTGGTGTTGGGCGATGTACTCCAAGCTGAAGGCGAGGCAACAGCCCAGGAGCTCAACACAAAGTAATGCATTTTTCATTGTATTCTTGGCATTTCAATCCATGCTAACCCATGCTCATATTAGGGCCAACGCCAAAGTAGCAGCTTTCATCCGTACTGATGCGACCAAGTACAAGGACAATGCCGCCATGTTTAAGTTGGCAGAGAAAGAATTTGGTGGTGTCGATGTAAGTGAACTCGTAGCGATTTCATACATCATGGTATCCATTTTAACATGTGACATGTGATATTAGATTGCTTTCTTGAACGCTGGTATCGGTCAAAGTAATCCGCTCTTTGCCCCCTTTGATGGTACGTATCACATAGTAGGCATCATCCTGCGACAACAACGTCATGTTAAAATTCACGTGATACCTAGATGAAGCGGACGAGCGGATCATGGATATCAATACTACAGCCGTTATGAAAGGTACGAAGGAATGCTAATAGTGTTTCAAGCAATATCACTAATGGTGCTTCTTACAGGAACCAAGATAGCTCTGGTCCATATGGCCAAGCGTGGTGGCGGAACCATTGTCAATACGGCATCCTTTTACGGCATTTATCCTGAGGCGTAAGTGAAAGGGATCATGATCTTGGGTTCATCATATGGCTTACATGGATGAAATGTGGTCAGCTTTACATGCAGCTATGTGGCATCAAAACATGCTGTGGTTGGATGGACGAGAAGTCTTTACATGCTTCCCAAAGTGTGCAATGTGCGCGTCAACGCTGGTAGGATACGCTTTTATTGTTATATCGTGATGATTGCGGCATGCTGATTCAAATTCATCTCCTTCTTAGTGTGCCCTTATTATGCAGGTAAAGGATCAAAATGTCGAAAAGAAATCATCATTCATGTATTGATCATCTCTGCACTATTAGATACCGACATTATCAAGTTCTCCCCAGAATTAGCCGAGCAATACCCACAATTGAAATTGATTTCAAAGCTCCCTCGTGTAAATGTGGATACTGTGGTAAAGGCGGTGTTGACATTGATGGAGGATGAGACTCGTAACGGTACGTAGTGCTTTGAAGAGTGGAGAAGCTCGTCTACGTGACCCAAGTTACTGTCGCTCACACTTTTTACAGCTCAAGTACTTTTTGCACTCCCTGGTGATGTTATCCGCCCCCATGAATTTACCGAATCTCTGCGTAAGTGTGTTACAGCCAAGTTTATTGTATATCACTAACCAAGTAATCATGTCTCTTTTAGCCGAGGCTGACACTCCCGAAGCTCGAAAAGCAAGGAAAGAATACGAGGAAGCTTATCCTGAATTCCTCAAGGCACAATTGGCTGCATCAATCGAGGCCTATGATCAAGAATATGGTAGCAATTAACAAATAAAATCAAGTTGTTACGTGTATATGCGTACAATTGCACACGTGCAGTGGCATTGTAGAGTCGTGTGAGACAAAAATGGGACATTTTATCCGATCAACATCCCTTGTAAGTGCCAGCTAGCTGTCTAATCAACAGCCCTTTGCATAACCATGGAAATACTATGTACTGCAACATTGTGTACGTGGCTGTCCAATGATAATAAGGAGCGGATGAAAAAGAGAGAAGTTCGGGAAGCTCTTCCTTTACCAAGCAGCTGACCGCAAGCATCAAGAAGCGATCAATATCATATGCCACTTTTTTACTCAGCCCCTTCCATGGGCTACTTTTCATTGTCTTTTTTCATCACATTCATGTTTGAACAAAGAAGCGTTATCGGAGAAAAGACTACGTTGTCACTACTTGAAGTGAATACATAGAAGGTATTGCTTACGAGAAAGAGGGTAATCATGGGAAGAAAAGAAGAATATAGACCTCGGAAGGATTTCCACACTAGACACCAGACCCCACTAGGCGTGTTGATATTAAGGTTTTCACCGCTAATCCCCGCACTCCTTTGTGTCTCGATGTTCTCCAGCAGCGTTTGGCTACCTTAAAGTGCTTATCATACAGCCATATGAGTTGACTGTTTGCAAGGGTGCTAGGAATACTCCAAGGTGTTGAAGGCTGCGCATCCAACAAATTGAGCGATCGATGGTTACACCGAAGGATTTGCGCATTATGGCGCAACCCAGTCAAGGAGATACAAGGTCGTGTCACATCACACGCTTAATAAGTGATTAGTGTTCTCATGTTCGTTCTCGAATTGACACCCAAATATTTGTTGTATGCTGTTCACAGCTACTTTAAGAGAGTTTAAGGTTTATTGTTGATTTTGAAAAGGATGGATCCACAAGTATGGGATATAACAATGAGCCATAAGGGCACTGTAAAGAAGTGTCAGATGATATAAGCCGTTAGAGCAAGTTGACTTGGATCTCGGGTAAAACGGCACGAATTTGTCCGTGGCCGATAATAGGCTGGGGTTATATAAAGCGGCTCGCAAATCAAGGACAGCCGATACAACACAACAACATCATCTTAAAACAATGGCTCCTCTTAAAGTAATCGGCGCAGGCTATGGACGCACTGGTACAGATAGTCTTCGTACAGCATTGAACATGCTTGGGTATGTATCTTATTGTCGACATGTCATTTGAACAAACAGCTAATACTATTATGTCCGCAGCTACAAGTGTCGTATGTATTTTGTGGGGGTTAGAGTGCCGTAATGCTGACCATTGGACTCACTACTTTGTAATTGCAAGACCACATGCGTGAAATGTTCGCTCCCGGACGTCACCCAGAAAAGTTCACTGAAGCTTTCAAGCACCCTGAGAAGCCTGTTGATTGGGATACGATCTATGAAGGATTTGATGCTGCCGTCGATTGGTACGTGATGTGTATAGCTGAGCTATAAATTTCATGCACACATTGACATGTGTCAACTGTTCCCCCTTGCTGCTTCTAGGCCTACCGTTACTTTTATTGATCGATTGATGGTTGAATACCCTGATGCCAAGTTCATCTTGACTATTCGAGATGCTGAAAGCTGGTACAAATCCGTCAAGAACACCATTTGGCAGGTGCAACACAAGACCAAGAAGGAAGATCAACCTGATGACTTGCCTGAGGATATCAAGAATCAGCTTGAAATGATCCGTACTATTGTTCTCGATGGTGCATTTGATGACCTTGACCGCTTTTTGGATGAGGAACGCATCAAGGGATTATACAACGCTCATAACGAATGGGTCAAGAAGAACATCCCCAGCGATCGCTTATTGATCATGGAGCTCGGTGAAGGCTGGGAGAGAATGTGCAAGTTCTTGGATAAGCCTGTGCCAAGTGAACCTTATCCTAGCGTCAACAGCACTGATTCATTCAAGCAGATGATCAATTCTGACGTTAACTTCTTTGACAGGATGAAGGTCATGTATGGACATACCAAGGATGCCAACGCTGCCGAGTCTTCTTAAGTACTACTATTAGCAGACAACAAGGTCATGTATATCATCTTTAATCAATAAACCAAATCACTTGATACTACAACAACAACAAGAGGAGGGGGTTCAAGCTATGATTATGATAAAATGAGAGCGAGCATCTTCACCAGAGGAAAAGTTGGGTTGTTCCTTCGTCGATGGGATAAGCCATTCGTCCCCATGACAGCCTGTGGACGTGTCTTTGGCAAAAAAAAGGGCAGCTATTCCATCAGGATCCAAGGATACGAAACGAGTTATCATTTGATACGAAGACATGCAATGATGTACGCCATAACATCTACTTCGGTGACGGTGAATTAAGGCATAAAGCATATTGTCACATCATGTTGTCAATTCGAGCCTATCATATGATAGGGTGAGGAGAAGTAGGGGGTTGGATCATTGATTTTTGTGGCACTAAAATGATCCAATTTCGGACATGCAATGACCAGTGGCTCTTTCTCTGGTTGCAGTAACCATGGACGAGACACGCGCTGTACATCAGGACGAGAAACGAACGAAATCGCTACCAGACACAAGTCCTCCACGTTGGCATACTCGAGGTATTCCCCATTCCTTCAACTACTCTTGCATTGGTCAGTCCATTCACATCAGGATGTGTATATATAGAGTTCTACTTTTATTATGTCTGCTTTACTATTGTGGTACCGTACATGTTCTATGTCACCTATCGCTTAAGTACAGGTAGGGGATCACTACGATGGAGGGATCTAGCGAGTGTCATTGCAAAGGCTGATATTGTTATTTCAAAGAGGACGATCCACACTATGAAGAATACAAAGACTTGCTATCCGAGGGCTGGATTCCCAATCGGAAAGTGGTTAGTATCATTATGGGCGTCAAGGGGTTGAAGCTGGATCAAACCTGTATTTGTATGGGAGCTCAATTGGGATGTATGTTTTGTGTATAGGATAACAGTGATGCTCAATATGCCACCTTTCGCGACAACATACCGCGTCTCTTTGCCCTCATGGTGGGATACCTGTGCCTGAGTCATTTATACCGAATATACGTCATGCCATCGTCATCAGCAGGAACCAATCTACCCGTCAAACAAGCGCATCAACCTCTTCATCGCATCTATTTCTTTTTCGTATCAGCAATCATTGTCCTTTGTGCATTCCACGGCACCAGCGCATTGAAAATCTTGTTCATCATCACCGTCAGCTATGCAATTGGTCGATACACGGGTGGATCCATGCTGAATCCTATTCTATCTTGGACATTCAATCTCGCCATCTTGTTTCTGAATGAATGGTATCATGGCTATGAATTTGCTTCCTTATTGGGCCCCAGCTTTGCATGGATGGTGAGTGGAAAGAATTCTTGGATGCATCGATCGATATTGACACGTGATGTTCAAAGGATGACTACAATGGAGTACAACCAAGATGGCATATCCTTTTCAACTTTGTGATGCTGCGGCTTGTGTCCTTCAATATGGATTATTATTGGCAAGTAAAGAAACCACGGGATCAATATGAGGTGTGTATCGTTGAATAGTACGTTGCGGCTCAAAGATGAACCTTTGACTAATGAACAAAGAAAAAGAAGGATGATCGAGTGGGTGGCCCTATCAGTGACAAGGATCGCATTACCATGCCATGTTTCGCATCCGATTACAACTATACCAACTTCATTGCATACGTTCTATATCCACCACTTTATCTTTGCGGCCCTATCATCACATTCAATGATTTCATCTCCCAGGTAACATTGACAAGGCATATCCAAAACAATGGTTTAAATTTACATGCGTTGATTAGATCAGATATCCATCTACCAAAATCACTCGTCGTTTCGTTATTACCTACGCTATCCGATTAGCTTCAGTCATCCTTGTCATGGAGCTCACGCTACATTACTTATATGTGGTCGCTATAAGCAAGGCTAAGGCATGGGATGGTGATACACCTTTGCAGTTGAGCATGATTGGCTACTTCAACCTTGTCATTATTTGGATGAAGCTATTGATCCCTTGGCGTTTCTTCCGATTGTGGAGTTTGGCTGATGGCATCTTTACCGAAGAAAACATGGTTCGATGTATGAGCAACAACTTTTCGGCACAGCGATTTTGGAAGAGTTGGCATCGTACATTCAACCGATGGACTGTGAGGTACGCTAAGAAAGGGATATCCAGCAAAATGATCCACTAATTGTGTGTGTGTAACAGATACATCTTTATCCCATTGGGAGGATCCAAGTATTTCATGTACAACATGTGGCCGGTATTCACGTTTGTTGCTTTGTGGCATGATATTGAGCTCAAGTTGTTGGCATGGGGATGGTTGATTTGTTTATTCCTGTTGCCCGAGATCATTGCTTCAAGCTTATTTACCTACAAAAAGGTAAGCTATATACGAAGAGGATGAGGATGAATCGTGACAATGGTCATTGACGGGGTGGCCTTTTTTTTCTTTAGTTTGGACAAAAACCATACTACCGGTTCGTGTGTGGTCTCGGCGCTGTTGCCAATATCCTCATGATGATGATTGCCAATCTTGTCGGATTTTGTGTTGGCGTTGATGGAATGGTGGATATGCTGACACACATTTTCGGAACGGTGGATGGTAAGGGAGCAACGATTGGAAACGTCGCTAAGGGCACTATACTAATAGCCATGAATCATTTTAGGATTAATGTACCTTGTCGCGGTGACCGTATGTTTATTTATCGCAGTGCAAATCATGTTTGAGATACGAGAAACGGAAAAACGACGAGGTGATCCCCGATGGAAGATGTAAACAAAGCATACTACACATATACATAATGATACACAAGAGAAGACAATAAACATTATATTTAGTGTTGACCAGCAATCACTGTAATTTATTGAAACTCTGAAATCTTTGATTTGCCATTAGCATCGATAAGGCCCCAGTGAGGTTCAACGTTGAATTGGCCGCCATTCTTCCAGTTGGAATCTTGAGCTTCGAAAAAGTAGTACTTGATGCTTGAGCTCTTGAGAGCATTGTACACCTTGGCAAGATTAGCGGTGCTAGGAACAGCCTTGCCATTGGTATCACCTGAAGAGGGCCAGCCTACTTCACCGACAATGACATCCTTGCCACCAGCCTTGCCCTTGAAGCTGCCGAGTTGTTGGTTGAGATTGTCAACGGCATCATCAGCGGTCACAGCACCAAAGAATGGATGAATGTTGACAAAGACGATATCGGAAGCATCCATCATGTCACCTTGGAAACCAGTAGGAGTGTCAACAGTGCCAACCTTGAACTTGCCACCGAGCTTGCCCTTGACTTCCTTAATCTTGCTAGCAACATCGGATGCGCTCATAAGACCGCCTTGGACACACTCGTTACCAATAGCAACACCGGCAATTTGGTCGCTATTGGCATTCTTGAGATTGTTGACGAGCGAGCTGATTTCCTTTTCGTCCTTGCCAGAACCATCAATCCAAGCAGCTGCCACGACCTGCATGTCAGTGTTTTGGATGGCCTTGAGCAAATTGGGAAGAATATCACATTCTTGCGAATAAGTGCGAATACGTTGAATGCCGTTCTTTTGGAAGCGTTTCACCATTTGAGATACTTGGTCGGAAGAGTGACAAGCGCCATCAGCTGATTTGCCGGTGTACGTGATGCCGTATACACTACCACCACCACCGCGTTTGGCAGCAGGAAGAGCAGTGACGAGAGCAGCAAAAGCAAAAATATAAAGCTGGACCAGCAGCAACATGTTGAAATGAATGGAATGAAAAATAAGAGAAATGTGGAATGATAATAAAATTATCGACACGACTTTTGGACCCTCTACTTTTATATATGTTGATCGCTTCCAGACCTTAGTACGAAGATCTTCTAATTTGTCGGTTGTTTCAGATCATCTTCTGAGCATGAGCAGGGTACCTGATGGTGACCCGTGATTTCACTTTCTCCTCCCGAAACCCATCTAAAGTAGTGTATGTCAATGGTAAAACGTTCGTTGTTCAACTATTGTGTGTCACATTGGTTAGCAATGAAGATAAATGGTGATGATTGACAACATGTCAGTGCACGGCAGCTGTGTGTGTGTACCACATGATTTGTGCATATCCTTTTTAGTTCGACACAAATTAACCAGCCCCTGGGAATCAGGCACGAAAGCCACGTTGAATTTGTTTCACTTTAAGGCAAGCGGGGAACTAAGACAAATGTTACAACACAACCTTATGATATACTATTCTAATTTACAGAAAAAAAGGGAATATGTATATATATATTATATATAATGGGTGATGGTGGTGATGATGAATGGATGGGTATATCATTCATTTCAATCAATATACAGCTGCAGGGCTATCAACTCGTTCTTGTTGTATGCTATCCCATCGTTGTCGTAATTCTTCAAAGCTGCCGCTGCTATGGCGTTGGGAGGACATTTTTGCGCGGGAAGCACGAGTAGGTGTTTGAGCAAGTCGATCAAAAACGTTACCACTACTATTGGGAGTCATGGATCGATGTTCCACCATTGGTACAGTTTGACGTCGATATTGTTGGCGTGTCTGTGTTGAATAATTAGCGAGCGGTGATGATGGCGGGAGTGGCGGTGGGTATTGTTCAAACAACCCTTCTTGGCTTAGTTCACGTAGAGAAGCACGATGGCGAGGTTTACGATGAAGGCTGCTGGATGACGACGTGTTGTTCCAGGAATTCAAAGAAGAAGAAAAATCTGATTGGATTGACGATCGTCGGAGATGATTGCTTCGAATCGATGATGTCGATGAGTCTCGATCAGCGGTATAGCGTGCAAATTCAGCAGGGCTAATCATTGTGATTGGCACTGGTGATTCAGATCCACCCGTTCTTTGCTGTTGCCAAGATAAACGCTTTTGAATCATGTTGTAAAATCGATCCGGTGATGGTGTTGTTTCTCGTTGTCCTCCTCCAGGCACTGGTGTCTTGTTCACCCTAAGCGATTTAGGTGGTTTTGGAGATCCTCGTTCACCTCCGCTGCTGCTGTTGCCATGGCTACTACCACTACTACCACCGCTTGATGATAAGGTACCAGAAGAAACAACCGAAGATCCAGACGAAGTTCCTCCTGTCACAACATCAGCACCACCACCACTGCTGCTATTGCTGTTCATGATAAAATCATCATCATCTTCCATTCCAGGCTCAGGGGTTGTGTTGATCAATCCTCGTATGCCATCTTCATAAATCTTGTCGAAAATTGTGTTGCCTCCATTAATGTATTCCTCAATTTTGACATCAATGGGTGACTTGGATCTGTCAATGACGCCGCCATCTCTGAGTTCTTCTAACTTTCGGATACGTCGTTCATTTTCTACCGTCGTTGCTATGGCAGCTCTCTTCATGACAATCAATGTGCGTCTCAAGTCCATCACCGTCTTTTCCAAATTCTGTTGCATGGATTGTCGATTGCATTCATTCATCCTGAGACTCATAATATCATCCACAAGTGCTTCAGTGATACGTCGGCATTCATCCGTTTCCAAAGACTTTAGTAGTTTCACTGTGACATCGTAAGCAACTTCAGGTGCGGCGTTGCTGGGTACATTGTAATGTTCTTCAAACGCATCCATGTCGGCCCATTCATCTGTTGGCTGTGGATCGGTGATAATCTCGTCGGCAAAAGTGACATGTTTCTCAACACGCGAGGTTGTTGTACCACCACCATGGTTGTTATTGTTCTCATCGGATTGTCCTATATCATCACCCGCTGCTTCAGATTGCAAAGCCCGAATCCGAGCCGATAGATATGAAATCTCTGCTGACATTAGATCAATGCGCTCATCCATCAATTCAATCGCCATTGTGTCCATAGGTTCTCCCGTGGTATCAGCATTCTCCTTCTCGGCCATATAAATCTGCTTGCGCTCTTCAAGCAATTCCACCTTTTCAGTAGCCAAACGCTCACGACGTACAAGTAATTGCTCCATCTCAGCAACCGCTTGCTTGCCTTGGATGAATTGGCCCAACGCCTTGTCCAAAAGCTCCTTTTTGCGGGTGGCACGTACTTGTACAGGAATTGGATTTACCCGTTTAGCACCACGACGTCGGCCATTGTTGTTGTTGCTGTAACCAAATCCACCACGACGAGCAACAATAGCAAAGCTACCACCGACAATATGTGACACACGACCCAACAGTCGCTCGTCAAGCACGCCACCTTCACGCACCGCCTTTTTCAAGACATTGACAAGTTGCTTAAGCTGAGCTTGATTCACCATGATCTCCTCGCTACGTTTCTTGAGGATCAGCTTTTGGTTCTCATGCTCACGTTCCAATCGCTGCTTGGCCATGTTTGCTTCAGCTTGAAGACGTTGAAGTTGATGAATACGTCGTTCTTGAGTAGACATTTGTTCTCGCACACGTTCGGCTTCAGCTTTCATACGTTTCACCATACGCTTCTTCTCCACTTGCAATGTCTCAACATTGGCACGCAAGGATCTCAGCAATGTCTCGTTCTGGTTGCGAGTTGCTTGCATAGTCGATGTCATTTGGGAATACTTTCGACGTAAATCTTGAATCTCACACAACAAGTGCTTCATCTTGGCCTCGTATGCATGACGAATATCAATCAATTGCTGCTTCTCTCGTTGTTGTAATGCAACATCAGCCTTGTTGGATTTATTGGTGCTGAATCGAGACTTTGTACGATCCAATGCTTCATCTCGTTCACGTTGCAATTCGGCAAGTTGTGATTGGAAATAAGCGATCTTGTCATCAAACTTGCGTCTCATGAATGCATATTCAGTCTCTGATTTCTCTAAATGCGATACGAGTTCTTGCTTGACCTTGATATCAGATTGAATTTGGTGTAGCATTCGTGCCATTTGGGGATTGCTCTTATCCACTTGCTGTTGTAATTGTTCAAACGCGCTGGATTTGCTGTCAATGGATTGCTCAGTAGTCGTAGTCTCTGATTTGCCATCACACTCTTGCTTCTGATTGAGCTTTACGGGATCTTCCCATGTAGGCACAGCCTAATCAAGAAATGTCGTTAATACATCAGCATGTATAGTCAGCGTAGCTACATACCAAATGTTCAAGCTCTTGCAAAAGATAATCATCGTCATCTTCACCATTGTCATTGACTGGGGATGGTGCAGCTGAATAATGTCCTTCGTCTGATGATTGACGTTCCATGTTGAGACGATGTTCTTCATCTTCAAACATCTTGAGCTCTTCTTCCCAGGCCTTGGCTGTGTCATCCAATGGCTATTATACAACAATGAAATGAGCAATCTTGCATAATGAACAAAACAATGAATACACATACCTTAATCAATTCAAGCACTTGCATGCCCTTTTTGATTTCATCACGTGCTTTGGCGATGCTATCACGTACTTCTTGACGAATGTTCTCATCTTGGACATCATTGACAAAGCCTTCATCCTCTTCAAGGTCTTGGAACTTGTTGGTGGCATGTGAAGCGGTAGCTTTGAGCTTGTGGTGTCGTGATCGTGCCGAGCGAGTACCATTGCTGTTGGAAGTGGTGAGACTTGTGCTGGGATTCATTCGACCATTGTTGGCACCACCACGACGTCGTCGATGATGACGTTTTCTTCGTTGACTGGTAGATGCACTTGGATTCTTACGTGGTCGACGCGATGCAGTGGTTGTGGTGGTTGTTGTGCCTGAAAAGTTGGCCCGTGCTATATCCATGGCGGGTTTCATGGCTTCGAGGAAGGATAAACGATCACGGGTATCGGCAAGCTCATTGTTGAGATCTTGAATCGTCTTTTGATATTGTGCAATGATAGGATGAACGTTGCCCTTAGTAGAGGGTGTGGCGTTGTCATGGGAACCATCACCGTTGCCATGCTCTTGTTGAGGTGATGTAACAAATTCATCCAATTCACGCTCCATAATAAGGGTGTCACGCTCACTTGTTGCTTGGATCAAATTGGCACTCAAATCATCGATACGTTCTCGCAATCGAGCGTTCTCTTTCTTCAAAGCAATCGTATGGTCGTCACGTTGAATGCTATCAGCAAAGCTGTCTCCCGTTTTTTCTGCCCGTAGTGCTGTAATCTCCATGCGTAAACGTGCCACCAAGGAGCGTAGTTGATTGATCTCAATTGAGTTGCCAGCAAAATCTTGGTTGATGGTGACTCTATTCTTGATATTGCGTGCACGATTGGCGTATTTGAGCGTGTTCAATGTCTCCATAAAATTGGAATCAGCAGGGGATACACATGCAAGCATCAAGGTTTGACTGTTGCCACCCAATGAATCTTGCAGCAAACGTGTCAATTTGGAGTCGCGATAAGGAACATGAGCAGAACGCCTTGATTCATCACCAAGAGCAGAGATCACATTGCCCAAAGCCAAAAGACCAGAGTTGATAGCAATGCCTTCCTTGGCTCGATCACCTTGTGCATTGGTGCGCTTCAACTATCATAAAAGTCGACGAGTGAATAAAAGTCAAAAGTGTTGGGTGTTCAACTTACACGCTCTGAACCTGCAAGATCGACAAAATGGAACTTGCTTGTCAATGACTTGGTGGAGCCATCTTGATCAGGTTGATTCTGCTTCAATATCACCGAGAAGATGGCATGTGATCTTGAAGACACCGTATTCATATCAGTGGAGCCCGTGGTACGGCATAAGGAACCTTTGGCAAGGAATCTAAAAGCTATGATCAATAATGGCAAGATAATGCTAATGGTTGTGTGCATTTAATTTACCCAAGGACTTCTTCAGGATCTTGACAGGGCTCTTCTCGAACACCGCTCCAGTAGATATTGCCAGCAATGTCTTCACGAATGGTGACTTCAGTCGTATTTGCAATAGTGTTGGCATTGCTTTTCCTCTTTTGACTGGTGGCAGGGTTCAACAGGTCGATAAGTTCTTCGTTGTACAATTCCAAAAAGGATACAGCAATCTCATAGCTAAAATCGGTCTCCTCTTGTGCACGAGATTCAAGCTTGTCGAAAAGATCAACGATACAACGCGGGACAATGCCTAAAAGAAGAACATGATTTAACATCTATCGTTGCTAATGAAGCAAAAGCGATAACAATACCTTCATGATCAGGGTTGTTGGTATGCTCAAGACCTGTGCCCATACTATATGTCTTGCCAGATCCAGTTTGCCCATATGCAAGAATGGTGGCATTGAAACTGCAAAGGAGAACAAAGGTAAGAGAAAGGCCATCATCACATGTAGTATGACACGACGCTTACCCTTCCATAAACTTTTGCACTAATGGGAGAGCAGCAGTCGAGTAAACGCTTGCTTGATCGGTGTTGCTGTCAAACACATAATCGTAGGTGAAAGACTTGTCGGTGCCGATGAGGATTTGTGGCTCATTGGGAATGTAAGAAACGCATTCGGTGCAATTGCTGAGTCGTTCTTTTTGTGTCAAAGGCCGTGCACGTAAGCCCACCCTAAAGAAAGGATAATGTCGTTTAATGGAGTGATTCGGGTCGGAACAAGAGGCGATGATTTATTATGCCGTGTCTCCGCAAACCCAAGGCACACACACACACACACACAGGCACACACACCTCACAGCAGTTGAAGTCATGGGGGTGATTGATTATGCTTGTTGTTATTTACACGAGTTGTTGTGTTGATTGCCCAATGAACAATGTATAAAAGAAAAAAGAGAGCAAAAATGATAAAAGTGATGGCGACTGGAAAAAGAAGAGAGGAAAAACGAGAGAGAAGGCAAAAGAGTACAAGGAAAGGTGTACAAGGTTGGATCGGGCTTGTTACACAGGTGATGCCCGGCGGCCCTTCCGTTCTGTACTAATGACAATGATTACATTTCAACTTTTTTTCTCCCCCTGAATTAACACTTGTTATATGAGATACACGTTTCATTTGACAATTTCGTGGATGATTGGGATCAAGTTCATGTATCGAGGGGTCATGATTTTGTTGTTGTTGGGTGATAGTGATGAAACAGAAGGGGGAGGATGATGTGCACAGTGCGTCGACGTATCTGGTGTATAGCAACAAACGATTGATGTGTTGGCTGCATACACATCATCTGGTGCCTTTGTTTGCAATACAAAACGCACATCGACCATCAAAGTTGTCGTCGTCATCATCATTCGCCTTCTCATTTGAAAACATATCATTGGGATGCTTCTTTGTGTTGAAATCCTTTATATATGATCCACCTCCCCCCCTTTTCTTAAAGGCCCAACTGCAGGTATCAAGGAGAATAGAAGCATAGATACATACAGCAGACAGTGCGGACTCTCTCTCTCTCTCTCTGAGAATGTGTGTCTCGTTCCGGGTGCTTTTCCATCTGTGGCACACATAAGCGCACATACACGGTCTTATCCTCCGGTGTTGCACACTATGCTTTTCCACAACCTCACATTCCTCTTCTCCTCCTTTGCACCACCACCACCACCGCCACCACCGCCGCTGCTGTCTTTACGCTGAGCCTTGTATCTCGTCATGTTAGTAGCAACACGTTGATGACGAACAAAGTATGCACATATAAAAGAATGAGAACACTGTGCAACATACGTGCATCTATAATGATATGGGGTGTTGTCCCGATGACCTTGTTCAGTAACCGATAACGAATAACAACTTGTTGGCATGCCGACAAACTTGGTATTAGCCGATCATCTCTCTCTCTCTCTCTCACCTCCCTCCCCCCATCTTTTATATGCAAAATCAGGAGATTCAGAAGGTCTTGACAGCCTTCTGTAACAGCAACAAGCAAATGGGTTCATTATACCGAGGCACAAGATGCTATATCAGCTGATTCTATGCAGCATCTAGGCCGAGTCTCGAAGGTATGTACAGCCTTTTTTTTCCCTCTTACACATGTGCATGCATCCAGCGTTTAATTAGCCACTGCTGCAATGTTGTTGTTATCATTCCATTTGGGATCCAACATAATACCAAGGTAACCAAACATCATGAATCCATTGTTTCTTCTACCCATGATGGGGTAAATGACACAAATAGTTACTCAAGTAGAAACAAACAAGACAATCGCACGATCCCATCATCGGGTCTTTTCCGTAACAGCAGGTGGCACAAGCCATGATGATGTAGTAATAGTAATACATTTTTATAGGCGTGAATGATGCATAATAAAACAAGGTGTAAAAAGGGGGGAGGATATCTTCTAATCATCATGATCGTCATCGTCGTCGTCGTGATCATCATCTTGATTCCGTGGTCGTTGCTTCCTTTTCCTTTTGCTGAGCAAGGCTTGTCGTTGCAGCTCCTTCTTTTTGTTGATGGCGCCCTGTTTGCTCCTCTCAAATTCTTGAGCCATGGCTTCTTTGCGTACAATGACAAATGTCTTTGGATCCGATTTTAAAATCTCAGCGTTGTTGCCTTGGCTGACACCCTCCTTGAAACCCAAAGTGCGACGATGCTCGTATCCAGGATAAAAGGTCGGGTTGAATGGTAACGTGGCCTTGACAGCTAATGCACCTGTAGTCTTGGCTAACCTCTTGACATCCCACAAGTTGTACGGCTTACATGTCTTAATGGTCACATGGATCTCACCATCCGGTAATGGTTCATCACTTGCTGTTGCCAATTCACCTCCTTCGTCATCATTTTCAGGTTCCATATCAAGCACATTGCTATTCCCAGATCGATGCCGACGCTTCTCGCCTTGTATTGAAAGAAGAGGTGTGGCCGATGCGAAAAAGTCGTTCAAAAGGGCTTGGTTGGCACGCACATTATGATCCTGATCCTTGATACCAGCACCTAGTCATCCGAGTTATTATTACATCACAATGCATCCCATTCTCATGTTGTACTTTACCTGCATGAGGAAAGTTGAATATGATCTTGGTATATCGATTCTTCCGGATAAGCTTGTGCTTGCCCAATTGCGTGCCATCCACCTCGAACAATACAGTGACACCAAGATCCTGCAACGCTTCAATGTTGTCCTTGGCTTCGTCTCCATACTTTTCATATAAAACTGATTCGCTGTCAAGACATGTCGCCGTGATCAGTGCTGGATTGCTTTGCATATAGTGGTCTGCAATGGCACGTGCAAATGAAAAGTTGCCTTCGCCAATCAACAAGATCCGATCGTCCTCGCCAAATGTCGGTTTGCGTTCGTACACCTTTTGTTTGTTGGTTTTGGCGAGTTGTTGTTCTCGTCTTTCCTGCTTCGCTTTCTGGATATTGCGTTTCTCAGCTTTTCTGAGGGTCTTATTGAGCGATTGCACCAGCTTTTTCTTCTTTGGCGGACCCATGATAACGATGATATTACAAGAAGAAAGCCACACCCCCCACCTTACGACCAAAAAATTTATGCAGAGAAGGGATCATCCTCCGCCACCAAGATGAACAGCATGATGAAAGCAACTCATCCCTCCATCGCTTTGGTTGCATGCTTGAAAGAGTTGACAACCACTACTGCCGCCAAGCCTTGATAATCAGCTTACGGAGACGGAGGGATTATTTGCCCGTGAAAGACTCTAAATAGTAAATGCTATCGTCAGCGTTTATCCCGAAAAGGAATCGCTTCAACACTATCAGGTACACACACACTGGTCCTTTGGTGAGGATATAGGAGCAAGTAGAATACCATTAATTCATATTGAAAAAGTCCTTCGTCAAAATAAACACGAATCTGACAAAAGAGGTATGCACACGTAGTAAAGTCGTATCTATTGCGTGGATAGATTACGTGTTTTGGCGGCTAGTATAAAGCGAGGTGTCACGAGTAGTGCACAGACTATGCATAGAGACACAGATAATTGTATATAAAAGGAGAAAATTGAGCTCACAAGGAAATCCTATATTGCATAAGATGTCATCATCATTCTCTGAACACTGCTGCAGAAAGCCTCCAGTCGAAAACAACTACAAGCCCAAAGGTGACTTGGTCAACCTTCGTGATGACTTGCCCGTCTATGTGATTGGTCCTGAAAACGCCACCAAGGCTGTATTCGTGTTTTATGATATCCATGGCTTTCAGTAAGTAGATACTCAGCATGAAGCAATGAAGCATGGTATTGATACATAAATGCTGTAGCGATAACACAAAGCAGTTGTGCGATTTGATTGCAAGCGAGGGCTACAAGGTAGTCATGCCTGATTTCCTTTTCAAAGGGCAAAAGCCTTTTAATGTGCTTGGCTTACCTCGCGAGGAGATGATTGCTTGGGTTATGAAGCATGGCTCAATTGATGCGGTATGCCTATTACACCAATCCATATGGAATGGAGATACGACTTACGATGTAATGTAGATCTCTGAACCTGCTGCCCTCGTTCGTGATTGGTTGAAAGGACAAGGAGTTACCAGGTGTGGCATTGTTGGTCTTTGCTGGGGTGGCAAGGTAATAAAAGGAATAGCTTTAGACATTGGCATCATATCAACTTGAACTTTTTTTCCCTCCCCAGGTTGGTCCGCAGTTGACGGGTCGTGATTCATTTTACAATGGTGCTGTGCTTGTTCATCAAGCTTTGATGGATCTCAAAGACGCTGAAGAAGCAGGTGCTCCCATCCTCGCACTCCCATCCAAAGATGAGCCCGATATGGTAATCAGCTTTCATTCTTCCATGATTTCTTTGTTGTTGCTAATACACGCATTCATATTTTTAGACCGAATACATGAACATCCTTTCAAAGAAACCATTTGGTGACAAATGTGGGATCAAACGATTTGATGGTAACATTTTCTATTGTGTGCCAGTATTCCTCAATACTGACATTTATACGTATAGACATGCATCATGGCTTTGCTGGAGCCGGAGCTGATTTCAGCAATGAGCTCAACGTCAAGAGAGTCCAAGAAGTTATTCAACTGATTGTTAACTTTATGAGTGATGTATTGTAATGAAAGGCTTTCACAAATAGATACATCTTCCACCATTAAATAAGCTTTTTGAGTTCACAAACTGCCCAGCTGATAGCCCATTCCCTCCCATTTACCTTTGTTGCCCAATTCAATGCATGTGAACGATTGTCCTGCTCCAGCCCAGCATGCTCATCATTGAACTTTCTTGATCCGATGGGATTTGGTTGAGTTACGCTCAAACACAGAAACATCATCCAATATCAGAAGAATCAAATTGGTAAGTTATTTGTAAACTGCCACTTGATAGCCCATTCCTCCCATTCACCATTGTTGTCCAATTCAATGCATACGAACGATTTTCCTGCTCCAGCCCATCATGTCCATCATTCAACTTTCTTGATCCGAGAGGATTTGACTGAGCAACGCTCAAACAGAGAAGTATCATCCAAGTATCAGAAAAACCAAGTTAATTTGCTGCTCTTCCCACTCCCAGCTTCTTGCTCTTCCTCCCATTCTCGACTGTTGGTCCATTCAAGTATACAACTACCACCTGCGAACGATTGCCCTGCTTCAACCCACCATGTCAATCCTACAACTGCCTTGATCTGATTGTCTTGACTGAATGGCAAGTTCATGCCGTGTACACAGCTTTTGATCACTCTTCTACAACACACAAGTCTCTTGACACAACACACGTTCTTGCGCGCTTCCCTGCCACGACCAATTGTAACAGCATTCATTCCAGCGGTTGCTTTAGCAAGGTCTTTAGCCCATTGTATCAAACAGCATTCACAGCCTTGTCACTCTACTACAACGCACGCACTTGCGCACTCGTCTGCCGCAAACCAAGCGTAACAGCAGTTACTATTAGCATGGTCTTTACTCTATTGTCTCAAGTCACTTCTTTATGTGAACAGCAGGTAGCCATTATATAGAAGCAGCTTTATTCACGCGTAGCAACTTGCTTTAATACAAACGAATGTCTATGAACATGGATATGGATATGAATCATGGTTTGGTGCATGGGATGGAAGGATATGGATATATCAATGCATTGAAAAAGAGGGCATCCATTGTCAACTTGAGCACTCACTTGGATCATCTTACTTTACACGCTCTTCCATGACAGCTACTATCATCAACCTTTGCTCTTTAAGATAGTTATATATACGGTGGGAGATCCTTATTTGTGTATGCATAAGAAATGTGATGATGTTTATTGTGGTTTGATGAATCCTTGTGGTGCTTTATCACTCTTTGCTTTCTTTTTCCCCTTGTTATCATCAGCAGCTCGTCGTTTCTTTCCTCCTTTTCTCCTCTCTCGTAAATCTTGTTTCATAGTATCCATGTATTCATCTTCTTGTTGCTGAGCTTTTCGATCCCGTTGATCCTGCTTTTCCTTTTCCTTTTGTTCTGCTGCGTCCTGTTCAGTTTGCTAGACGATGGGATGAGTCATTTGTTTTCTTTCTCTTCCATATCCTGTGATCTTACCTCGACCACCTTGTTGAATTCCTTGAATGATTGACGTCCTAGATTCGGTCGAGTGTCATTGAATGCCAGATAGCTCGGTTGATAATCCACGCGAATTTTTCTAAATCTCAAATGATGAGCATACCATTATGCAATAGGGCACATCCATAACACCCTCCTCCTCATCCAGTATGATCCCTCCCACTTACGGCTTTTGTACTTGATCCGTTTCATATTCTAATACCCATTCGGCTTCTGTAATGATACGTTTCCTTTCACGTTCAAGCTCTTCTTGCTTTTCCTTTTCCAAAGATCGTTGCATGAACTACATGTAAAAAGAAAAGAGAGAGAGATCCGTAATGGGTCAGACACTACATCATGGATAGGGAGTGACATTGGTCTACCTTCATGCCGAGTAATCGGTTCGACGGTTGTTTGACTCGTTTGTCGGCCATTGTGGTTGTGTCGTATGTCAAAAAGAGGAAGGTAAAAAATGCTGCTGGGTAGCTGTCTTTTGCTCTCGTTTTAAACGGTCGCTATGGTTGTTCAGTACACCAATCCAGAAATCAAGGCTGCATTGACAGAGAATGATAAGAAGCAATGTCTCGATGTGCGTGTCAAGGTGTTTGTCGATGAGCAAAAGTATACTTTGGAAAGCGAGATACATGAGTAAGTCATATCCCTGGCCCGCAGCACCACCCTACTACATACGTAGCTTTCTAATAACACATGACTCTTGGGATAGCAAGTATGACTCAGTGAGTGACCATTGGCTATTGACATGCGAAAACATGGATGGTGTGCGAGTACCTGTTGGCACTGTACGAATGTATATGGTGGGAGAAAAAGTAGGCAAGCTCGGTCGTTTAGCCGTTCTTCAGGATGCACGGGGATTACGATGTGGTCAATCACTTGTCAAGACGCTTTGTCAATCAGCTCATGAACGCGGTTTGGATGCCATCATGTGTGAAGCCCAAGTCGATAAGCGTGGATTCTACGAGAAGCTGGGATTTGTCATTGAAAAAGGCGATGAAGAAGCTTATCCAGTCGATGGTACACCCCATTACAAAATGTGGAAGCGGTCGTTGCCATAGAGATGTGTAGATTATAGCCCTATTATTGTTGGCCTTTACCCCCCCCGATTAAATTATTACTAGAATTGACATAGAGGATTATTGAGTCTTGTTTGAATCTTTCTCTCGGATTGTAAAGCAGTGGATGTCAAGATAGGAACAAAAGGCATTGATCACGGTTGCTACCCAATATAGGTAAACACTTGTCGAGATCATCATGAAACCCCAAATATATAACATCTCGGATTGTGGAGTGAATGCAAACCTACAAACAATATGCCATCAGTTGTCTAGGTAAAGACTGATTAGGGGAGTAGTACACTTACAATTCAGAGACTCGTGGGCAATTGGCAGCAAGGGCACCGCCAACAAGGGGCACAAGCAGTATGCTCGGTTTTGGAAAAGTGGATTTGGTAACATGGGCTAGGATGATCTTGCTTGCCATATGTCCGAATACAATCCCAATGGCTAGTGTAAAGGGAATAAGATGTTGACGTGAGAGAATGAAAGAGTATGGGGATGTGCACCAGGCGTATATAGCTACGCAGTAGATGAGGATGGGGCTATCTTCTCGAATCAAGGTTGACAAGAAAGATTTGTCTTCATCGAGGCAAGCTTTGCGTATTGTATAAAGACTATCAAAAGTAATCCATACATCAATGAGAGGTTAAAGATGTAGCTATTCTATGTGATGAATCCCAACGTACCTTGAAGGACAATGAACCATTAAGCTAAATGCAGAGATCAAAGCAATCCAGCCGTGTGAAAATGACATGTTGGCGATAAATGATGGCATGAAAGGAATGATTTGCCCCACTGAGACCATCCACACGCTTGAACCTAATTGGATAGCACCATGCAGGTGAGCATTAACGTGACATTCCTTTAACCCCACACCCATCGATCGAGCTACAGGTTGATGTGCATACCATAAATACCAGAAAGGGTGAATACAAAGACGGCCAAAAGAATGCCTTCAGTGGGTGCATTTACATAGCCAAGATAAAGAACACCCGTGTGGTATTCCTCTTGAGTCGACAAGTAGAATCCAAGCGCTTCAGCGATGCATAGCAATAAAGTAGCATGTGAATGTCCAGAGCCAATAGCACTTGCTTGCAAGATTGCAGAAAACATAGTGTTGAGTGCATCACAGCCATGATCGAAAAGTTCACCCAAAGGACTAGACGTTTTTGTTTTTCGTGCTTGCCGCCCATCCACATTATCAAATGTAGAATACAACCAAATCCCAGCTGCATAGCATAAATACACCCATCGATGTATGCCTTCTGCTCCATACTCAAGACTCGGTGTTATACAGCTTGCCAACACCACGTTGACAATGATGAAAAGGAAACCGGTTAGCGTGATTAGATTGGGTCTGCATGATACTGTTAGTTAGTGTTTGAATCATTGAGCATCGTTTATGCATGTATCCTTACGCCATGGATGAAGGAAACCATTGGTGCGCCCAATCCCAGTAATGCCGTAATAGATAACGAGAAAGAAATGAACGATCAATGGCATTGTACTTGTAAAGTTTAAGATTGGCAAGCCTATCAGGTGCCAGGTCTTTGTCGATAAAGCTGAATGAAGGAAGCATAAGAAGAAAAAGTGGTTCCTGGATCAAATCCTTGAAGCTAATTTTTTATGTATGCCTGAAAATGGTCGACGTAGTAAGTTGGCCGATCACCCTCTCTTTCACATGATTTAGTCAAAGCATGTGGCTGACTGTTGACCAATCCTTGTGCAAGGATGGCTCGTTGGAATGGTGGCAAAAGAGGCGGTCTGTGCACTTTCCTTATATGTAGGCATTAAGCTTGGAAGATAGTAGGTCTTTGTTGACATTGGGATTTATTGGAAACAAAACTTTGGTTTTATAGAATCAAGCTTTACATGACATAATCATACACGAATAAGAGTTGGGGGGGGGTATCAGATGATAATTTACCAGCCTTGCCATCCTTCAAGAGAAGATTCAAAGAGCTCATCTTCACCACCTTCAACAATCTTACAGATGGGGGTGAATGCGGAACGACCGCTGTCCTTGACATAGTCCTGTGCATATTGAAGACCAGCACGACGTTCACGGCGACCTGCTTCATGACCAATCCAGGTATAGACTTGGTGACCAACATCAAAGATGTAAACATGGTTGGTATCGAACATTTCCTTGGAGATCTTATCCTCAGCAACGAGTTCGAACTTGAGCTTGAGACCGAGCGAGGCATGAGATTTGCGTAAAACAAAGAGCTTCTTGGGAAGATCTTGACTCTCATCCACTTCCTCTTCCACTTCATCATCATCGTCATTGTCAGCGATATCGCCTTCGGAGCCCAACTCTTCCCAGAATTCACGTGCACTGCCTGAATCTTGCTCTACAATAACATCATTAGCCTTTGCTTCCTATATCACGACATACACTTTTACTTACCAATCACGACCATTTCACCATCACCGTTACGTTCGCTAATCAACTGAGAAATATACTCCGCAGCCTTGGCACGTTCAACGCCACGTGATTCTTTACCCTGCCATTGATAAACCTTGGCACCAGCATCAAGCACAAAGACGGCCTTGGAACGCAAACTCTCATGGCTCATAGGGACTTCAGTGATCACTACAGCATTGCGTGTACGGGTGCCTTCAAGGGCATCGGGACGATGAACACGCAACAAGCGCTTGTGAAATTCTTCCTCCTCCACATGGTTGAATCCACTAGCAAATCCACCTTGCAAATACTTCAAAGTACTAAAGTAGCTCTTGAACATGCGAGACTCACGACGTTGGACTTCACGGTGTTGTGTAGCAAGACCATCCAAAACTAATACACAATGAACACTTTAGTCCAGGGTCCTCTTCCTTGTAGAAGAAAAATGAGGTATACGTACAGTCATCCAATTCAACGGTCTTGTAAGCTGCTGTACCAGCTTCATCCTATTAGCCGCGTAACCAATGATAAGTTATATATGCCGCTTTCTCTTTTACTTGTGTATGCTTTTTAAATACCTGAGTGGTCTCCAAGCCGAGCCAAAAGTGAATGTTGTGCACGAGAGCATCCGAGTTTTGCTTGAGAGTGGTCTATTTTATACGTGTTGTGTGAGATGGGGGATATAAATGAAGCCATACCAATCTATCTTACCTTTAAGACAACATAACTATCACCTTGATAGAACTGACCATACTTATTCTCAGGCACAGTAACGAGCTCAAAGCTTTGCACACGCCAAATCCACATGCCCCTTTAAAACAAAACGAATGAATATGATGTGATCTTGTCAGAGCTATGTGTATATACATACGGTTCCTTGCCAATAGGGGATCCTTCATAGTTCCATGCTTGCTCGAGGGAGCCTTCTTCTTTGCGATGTTGACGCTCGAGTTCAGAGCCGAAGTTGGCGAGATTGGTTTCGTCGAGGCCTGCAAGAAAAGGAGGTGACATGAGCACTTTGTCCAATGACGACGAGATGAAGGTTGTTTACTTACGCCAGGTAGAGTTACGAAGCATGATGAGTAGTCAATGGGGGGTAGTTGTTGAGTGTGTGTTGGAAAAAAGGAATATGCAATTTCAACGGAACAACGGCACAGGCAGCGCACTAAATCCATCCTAACCAAGCCTTGTGTAACAACCACTGCATTGCCGAATATGACAGCCGGGCCGAGACACATAATTATCATGTCATTGCTGCTGATGTACCCATACTCGTGTATACCTTCCAATGAGACGCGTTGTTGTATCATGTATGTATTAGTGATTTTTCAGGTTACTTGAAAAGATAAATCAACATGGGCTGATCGATGACGATAAGAGCGTTTTCATTACTAGCCAAGTACTTGTTGCTTAGGATAGGACCAAGGGGAAGATTGTGTCTTTATGATCACATGATATGGGTAAGAGACAACAATCAATGTATGGATGCACTCGTCAATGTTGCATAAATTTCTCCTTCTTCTTTCACTCACTCCTCCTCTCTCTCTCATGCATCCTGATCCTTCTTTGTTGACAGCACTACTATTGTGAACTACCATGACCGATGCTGCTGAATCGCGATTTGCAATCAAGTCGGGCGTGAAGCTACAAGGCGATCGCTGCGTGTTGGTTTCAAGCTATGGGAAAATGAAGCGGCCACTGGCACTGGATCAAGCGCAACAAAGTCAATCATCCGTGATAGGCTTGTTTTCAAGGGACCATGTGGGAGCAATACCTTCTATTCGTACTGGATTCAATACAGAGATGAGACGATTCTTGTCAACGGTGGGGTTACACAAGTAAGCACAATCAAATTTGCATTGCATACATTGATTCTTATATATCATGTTGTATAGAGCTTTTCATATAGAAGCAACAACAAATCCAATACTCAGCATTGTGTTGTCTGGAAGATGCATGGATGATGAAGATTATGGCGATTGGATTGTATACACTGGCACTGACAACAACGACGACGATGATGATGGCGAGCAAACGCATGACCAAAGACTCGAAGGATACAACCTGATGCTGGCAAAATGCTGTGCTGCTCCCATCAACGCAAAGCGAGGTAGTCATGCACATGAATATTGGCTGCAAGGTACACCTATTCGTGTCATTCGTGGATCGGGATCAGTGCGTCTTCTTGGATCTAGCCAGACGTATATGCCGTGCAGAGGGTTTCGTTACGATGGTATTTACAAGGTGGTTCAGTACAAGCCAAGAAGAGGACTTCAGGGGAACATAGTATGGCAATTTGCATTGCGGCGTTGTGATCCATCACCAGCACCTTGGACAAAGAAAGATAAGTAGAGTGGCTCATTATTAAGGGAAACAATGATGATGCTCATTGGTCTTTTTGTTATATCCTATACGCTATCAATCAATGGCGAGACATTGTCCTGTATTCCAACATGAGGATTGGGAAAAGCGATATCAGTATTGGATATTGATGCGGCGTGTGATTGACAATTTACAACCAACGATTGGTTACTATGGAGAACAAGGGCAAGCAATCGAATACAGTGATGGCATGCGACGAATGGATGAACAGCAAACAATTGGATCTAGCAGCAGCATTATGGAATCACAAATGATACGAGCAGTATATATCCCACCGAGAAGGCTTCAAAATGCCATTATCGCTGATGCCATCAATCGCCGTATCTGGATGCGTGTGTGTGACCAAACCTATCAACAAAGTGTCGGGATCCAGGATTATCTATCATTCATTGAAGTCGCATTGACTCAGCCAGAATTCCAGTGTCTTCTTTGTAATGAAAAACTCATGATGAACATCAACAAGGAATATCGTGATGGATTGACAATTCCTCTTGTGCGTGTCGATTCATACCATTGCATGCGATGTGATTACAACTTTTGCAAGGAATGCATCGACGTCAACACCGATTATGATACCCGCCACTGCTGTTGCCCTCATTGTATGACCCTTGATTCATTGAAGACGAATGATACGCTGATGCACGTGTTCAAAGCTGCACACATTCACCCATAAATGATGATGTTGTTGTATGTAGTCATTAAAAGCTTAGTAACCAAATTTGCTCATGTGACCACTCCTGCTGCTGTTATTAATCCCCAAGCTGTATAATAATGATATCACTTTGCTTATACTGATGTTGTCCATCATGTATTCATTGCCAATTTAATCATCTACCTATCTCATATAGAGTGTTTTAAAGGGCAATCAAAGAGGGATAATTATGTAGAAGAGGTGGGCGATACATAAGAATGTTGTCAAGAAATTTCAGTTAATGCATTCGTGTGACACTTCTCGGCTGCGGAAATCACGAACAAGTTTCTCTTTTGTCCCTGTCAACTCACTTTATCTTCTTCCCGAGTTTGCTCTCAAAATGAACGACATTGCAACCCATTCCAATGCACCACGCAATGCTGTTCAACCAGGTGTCACCATAAAGGACGATTGGGCCACGCTTGTCTCGCCTTCGACCCAATTCCAACGATCGATTCCACTTGATCAGTCTCAATCGAGTGCCGATCCTGTCGTTGGACTCTTCACCAAGGACCACAGAGGAAAGATACCTTCAATCATGATCGGCTTCAGCACTGAATCACGTAAACAAATGGCAGCTGTTGGAGTACACAGGTAAAAAAGTGAGCTACTTTCAATATCATATCATCTAAACATGGCTATGGTAGAACACTCATGGCAGGCATTCAAGGCTCTCAAGCTTCGGGCATTGTATTCAGCATTGCCATGTCGGGTGAATACGAGGATAATGAGGACAATGGCGAGTACATCATTTATACGGGCAGTGGCGGTCGAGATCCTTCATCGGGCAGCAAAAAGCAAACCTTTGATCAAACATTGGATGGCCGTAATTTGCTGCTAGCAAAATGTTGTCCCGTCCCTGTCGACTTGAAGAATGGTGGTGATGCGGGTGATAACTGGCGCAATGGCGTACCAATTCGTGTTGTTCGTGGTTCGAAAAGCTTGCGTTTTTCAGGATCGAGGAGTTATGGACCATCTGAAGGATATCGATACGATGGCGTATACAAGGTTGTTATGTATTGGCCAACGAAGGGCACATCTGGATTCAAAGTTTGGAGATTCATGTTGAGAAGAGACGATCCATCACCCACACCATGGTCGATTGAAGATAAGTGTGGGGACTCAATCAATGGCTTTTTTATGGCAAGAGGGACTTATTGTATTTCTTTCTCTTTCTTTACGTCAAAGGATCATGCGAAAGCATTGCCCCATGTACCGAGACAATCAAAATGAAAAGCGACACCAATATTGGACATCCATGCGACGTGTCATTGACAACCTACAACCAGCAGTTGGATACGGTCGCCAAGCAAAGACATTCGATTACACCGATACCATGATTGAACAAGACATACAAGAAACGATTGAATCTGACAAGGCTATGCTTGAAAAGGAGATGGATCGAGCAATCTATATCCCGGATGATCCCCTGAAGAAAACGATCCTTCTTGATGGCATGAATCGACGTATTTGGATGCGTGTCTGCAATCGTGAATATCAACGAAAAGTCGGCATTCGGGATTATTTGTCTTTTATCGAAGTTGCATTGACACAACCAGAATTCCAATGCTTGATTTGCAATGACAAAGTCGCCCATCGCTCCAACAAGCAATATCGAGACGGTTTATCCATTCCCTTGGTCCACTTTGCTTCCGTACATTGCATGCGATGCGATTACAACTTTTGCAAGGATTGCTTAAAGCCCATGTTCATCCGTGATATCCGCTGTTGCCCCAATTGCCTTGCCGTTGGTTCGCTCGAACGTAACATCAACCTCAAACGAATTTACCAAGCCGCCCATATTGAACGTAAGTTGTTGTTTTCTTTTAACCTAGCACAGCCATTAACAGCATTGTCATTTACTTTTACAGCTACAACCAAAAAGTGAACAAGTATATCACAAGACCCGTCTTTATTATTATCTATCACCACCTTGCTATAACTTTGGACTCTCCACCAATCCCCTTTCCACTAGCCCAGCTGTATATTCTGCTGCTCCTACGCTAGATTGATATCCAAATCCTAAATGATTTCCAATACAAGTATGCATTGTTAACTTGTTGGACTCGTATCAAAATGTGGATGTTGCCTACTTACCTCCATGTCCATATGCATGTGTCACGAGGATTTTGCGGCCATTGGGTTTGGTATAATATTGGTTTTCAATACGGGCACCATTGATGCGTGAAGGACGAAGGCCAACGCCATGTCTTACTATCTTTAGAGGAGCGAGGTCTTTCAATGCAGGACAAATGACTTGAGTGCGTTCAAGAATGGATGCAATGGTAGCCTTCTCTGGGTTGGGATTACTTGAGATTGTACATGTGTATGAGTTATGGGTGCTGAAAGCAAAGGACTCTAAGGCCGTATGTTGTACTCACAAGTCATTCTTATTTGCAGTGCCTCCAAGGACCACTGTACCATCCGAGCGAGGTATTACATAGGTGATGAAATCTTTGCCTATAATTGACAACTTATCGTAAGTCTCATCACTACATAAATAGATAGTATCATGACGCTTACCCAAATGTGTAATAGTTTCCTTGATCGAAGGTGCATATGCCACCACCGTTTGACCTCGTGTTGGATATACCTGGTCATCATCAACGCCACCCAAGTAGCGTGCGCCAAGCCCGGTACAATTGACCACTGCATCCACTGGTGGGAGACCATCTCCAAGATCAAAGGCTTCACTGATATGTGCTAGTGCCCTTTTCATGATTTTACCGCCATTGGAAATAAATTGATGTTGCAGCCATCGGATGTAGTGGGGTGCATTTACAACCACTGCATACAACAATGTTATTACGATCCCAGGGTCACATGACGATAATAGCATCCACATTACCTGTGGTGTAACGATGTCCTATTTTGGCACCAGGTGGTAAGGATTCCTTTGGGACGAATTGGAACTAGGCATTGGGTATGGTAGGTTAGCCTACTGATGTTGCTCCTCATCATCCTCAAATGATAAAATCACCGATACTTACATCAGAAACAAGGTGACGGAACCATGGATCAGTGGTTTCTGGTACCAACTCATCATAGTAATCCGTGCTCGGGATAATCATAATTCCTGTTTCCTTGGGATGCGTTCTTGATAGTTGCATAAACTTGCGGTAAGTGGTAGCATCGAATCCTAAAAGGACTATTCAGTCACGTGATTCAAAGGAAGCCCATCATTGTTCACCCACCTTGCAGTAGCTTATCCGAGTTGGGGGCCATTGTACGCCAGTGAGCGCCTAAGCAACAACAAAGTATGTCAGCTTTGGAAAGCAACCACCAAAATCACCTTTGCTTTATAGCAGCCGCATTTCTCATTACCTGCCCAAGGCGATGTATACTCAATGTGGAAGTCTCCCGGTTGCCATTGAGCGAGAATGGTGACCTTGAATCCTTTGTCCAAGAGCGCCAATGCCGTCGACAATCCTACGATGCCGGCTCCAACTACAACGACATGCTTGGTCATATCGGAAAAAGAATGCTCTTGTTGCGTTCATGATAGGACCAATTCTATATTGTTCTTACGAGATCTTGTGGTACGAAACAACTCGTTTTGGATATGGTGTGTGGCAAGTTGATTCACGGCGGGTAAATTATCTCATATCATTGTCGTTGCCTCTCTGCATCTTCTGTTGTCAATGCCGATCCTGGTGGTGGTGTTCCATTGTTGTTGATCGTCTGAATCAATGCCGTTGGCTCTGGTGTGGGTGGCGAATCACGCCTTAATAGAGGATGATGCTCAAATGTCATACGAGGGATGGGGGTCGACGGACTTTGCACCTGATCAAGTTGTTCATGCAAGGAATTCATTGTTGTTTGTAAATAGAAAGTTGAGGAGGGAGCAAGCGATGTTAAATAGATGACATGTGTCAATAAAACCCGATGTAGATCTCGGACCTTGTATTCCTAAAACACCCTCAATGTGAATCAGTATCATCAATTGTGTCATAATCCAAAACAAAGATCCAGGGATACAGTATACCCGATGTTGATCCCAAACAATGCAAGTTTGTTTACTCGTCAGTAAATAGAAGCATCCTTTATTACCAAAAAGCCCATTGTTGTGGTGTGTCGTTATTCAATCATCTACCAAGACTCTTTGATAAAGAGCCTGTTGTAGATGCCGCACACTAGTTGTCGGCTCATGCAGGTGTCTGCGCATAATCTTTGTTGACATGGTCAAAAGCTCATCAAGTTGTTGTGCGTATCAAGGATGGCACTTTTTGCAACCTTGAGGATTAGAACGATTCCCACCAAGGAAGAAGACGATCAACTCCCTTCAATTGAAAGAAACAAAGAGACCCTGTAGGTGTTACCATCTCATGCAAAGATTTTATTGTCATGGCCTATGCCTAAACTACAGAATAAAGGGGCTCCTTATTTATCTTAGGCTGTGGCAGAGTGTGGGGTGGGAGTGGTAGGACACGGAGATGTAATTCAAACGGCGTCTATCAGCGCATGATCCCTGTACCTCTTCTCTTCGCTGATTCACCAATGGAAGCCAGGCCTTCGTTACATTGCTGGTGTATGCACCTTGATTGTTGTCGACCTCGTCTTCATTACCTTTGTCAATGGCAGTCAACGCTACGATTGAAGCATGCTTGAAATCGCGCACCTACAAGGACTTGATTACTTGTTTCAAGACGATAGAGTGAGTGTATATCATTTGAATGATTTATTGATGATGTTGACACGTGATCTCCATTGTTAGCTTTGGACTGATTGGAAGGGATGGGATTACGCTTGTTCACAAGAGGTGAAGCTATCGTTGCTAGGTTACTGTGCTGCTGAGACTGATTGTTCTTCCAAAGGCTTAGCAAGGGCAGCGGCATTCTTTGTCCATCGACTACGGAAGGTTTCAGTGGAGTTGGCTCGTGGATAAGGCACATCTACAGGAACGGGTTTACCAAGGAATTCGCACAACCTATCCCAGCCTTCGCCCAATTGCATGACAAGTAGCCTGTCGGCAGGGATCGTCTTTTTCACCCATTCGTTATGATTGTTGAAAAACGCCTTTATCGCTTCCTCATCGGCAAAACGCTCAGCGTCGGCAAGAGCACCATCCATCACCACTGTCCTGGCCATATTCAAAGTTCTCTTCTTGTGGTCAGGCAAGGATGCAAACTCTTCTGGGCTTTGTGATGCAGCAGCTTGGTGAATCGTATTCTTTGCAGACTTGTACCAGCTATCAGCATCTCGCAGCGTTAATATCCATTTGGCATCTGGATACTTTTTCATGAGCGGCTCGATGAAACAAGCAGTGGGCCTATCACACATCATATTCAATTCACTGCTCTCTCTACTATCATCATCATCATCATTACCAATCAACAGCCGCATCATATCCTTCATAAGCTTTATCCCAATCAGCAGGCTTGTCAGGGTTCTTATACGCCTCAAGGAAGACTTCTGGGTGACGATCTTGCGCGAGCAATTCTTTCATATGATGGCAGTTGTAGCTATTATCAATGATCGTGTACTCTTATTAGATGAGATAAAGATATCATTGCTATTGCATTACCCCAAAATGTTGAGAGCTTCACGAAGTGAATCAGTGCCTGTACGGCCACAACCAGCACCAATAACTTGAAGAGGAGCCATAATTATAAGAGATAGGGAAAGGAGAAAGATGAAGGAGGATCCAAAGCAGTAGAGCTTAGGTTATAAATGGTTTTTTACGTTATACAACGTACGATGAGGGGCTCCTGTATCATGTTGACCCGGTCGAAGAAACATGGCTCAATTGTCAATTTGCAGGCGACTGGATCGTTTCTAAAAAAAAAGATGAAGGTGACTCATAGTCCCATGAATCAAGGTTTGTATAGAGGCATGATGATGACAACAGCATGTACGGCTTCTTTTCGACCCGATTGTAAAAGATGTCTGATGACAACAGCATGTACGGCTTCTTTTCGACCCGATTGTAAACGATGTCTGATGACAGGGCGCCCTATACCACAGGCCAGGTGCTTTAATCAGAAGGCTTTTGCTATTGTTTGTTACACACGTTTCATGTTGAAATATGATAAATGAGGCTGAGGATGGCAGGGGTGGCTGTAGGTGAACGTAATAATGGTGGCACGTTGTGGTAACCCAAGCATAGCATGAAGGAGGACGATGGCTTGTTGGCAGGATGGCATTCTTGCTACATATTCAAATTCGACAATGGATGTATACAATGTGTAGGTAGGCTGATAATGCAGCCCCTGGGGAACGATGCTGGATGCTACGTAAGGGAGGATGAGGGATAATCGCATGCGTATAATGCATAACTCAGCTCGGCAGTGTCCTGAGAACACAAGGTATCATACCGATAATGCGCACCTATCAAAACGTTAAACGTATTTCCCTCCACTAAATAAACAATGCATGTGTTATCACATTGTGCTGCTGTTATTGCCAAGGAATCATTTTTAAAAGGTCAGCACAGCCTACAGCAAGCTTAAATGCTGAGCCGACATCAATGACGTTTCTAATAGATGAGGGGTGTCTGAAGACGACAAGCAGCGAGTTGTGCTATTCTCAAATGAAGCATGTCACAAAAGAACGATGCATGAAAATGCTCGTGAGCCCTCATGGTGTCTCATAACGTAGAAAATTATGCTGTGCTACGATCAAAAAGGATGTTGCAGCATTAGCCGGGAATGGGTATACGATCTTTCGCATTAGATGGAACACGGCCAAAAGAATGTCCGATAGTGGATCACGAATTTCGAATATTGCGTCATATGGCGAAATACCCAGAGCAGATATTGGTAACGTCGTACTAAGCGTTTTCTATTACTCAATACAAAAAAAGGTATTTATTCTTTACACAAAGGTCTTTTCAAAGGGCGAAAGTGGTCATATAGTGCTTTTAAGCAGCTGCTGTTTGGTTGTCTTGTTGATGTTTGGCAGGATCAAAGGTTTTCAAGAATTCATTACGGAAATTGGCGGTTGAGTTGGATCGAGGATAGGGCACATCAGGCACAGGCTTGCCGAGGAATTCACACAATCGATCCCAGCCCTCGCCTAATTGCAATACAAGTAATCGGTCGGCAGGAATGGTCTTTTTGACCCATTCATAATGATTCCTAAAGTTTTCCTTCATGGCTTCTTCATCGGCAAAACGCGCAGCGTCGCCAAGAGCACCATCCATCACCACTGTCTTTGCCATCTTGAAGGTTCTTTGTAAGTATTCAGGCAAAGCAGCAATCTCCTCTGGGGTTCGGGATGCAGCACCTTCGTGGATTGTATTCTTTACAGACTTGTACCAGCTATCGGGATCCCGATCGGTTAATAGCCATTTGGCATCAGGATACTTTTTCAAAAGTGGTTCAACGAAGGAAGCAGTGGGCCTATCACATACCATATTCAATCCACTGTTGCCATTTTAATGTTCATGTCTATTCCCTTACCAGTCAACAGCTGCATCAAATCCTTCATAAGCTTTATCCCAATCAGCAGGCTTGTCAGGGTTTTGGTAGGCTTCGAGGAAGATTTCTGGATTACGATCTTGTGCGAGTAGTTCTCTCATATGATGGCAGTTATAGCTATTATCAATGATGTTGTATTCTTATTAGCATCATCTTGACGAGAATAGAGAGATGTCCTTGTTGCATTACCCCAAGATGTTGAGAGCTTCACGAAGGGAATCAGTGCCTGTACGGCCATAGCCAGCGCCAATAACTTGAAGAGGAGCCATGTTATAGAAGATTTGAATGAAAAAGTTCGATATAGAAAGCCGATGAAGATTAACAAGATCCACTTTTATATTATTCTGATCCCGGAGTACGGGGTAATAATTGACCGGGGATATCCTCTCATAGTTGTAATGATCGCCCTTTGCATATGACGGAAAACACGGCCCGACTTTGAGCTCCATTGGGCCAATTGTCAATTCCGGTCGCATGGTTGTCTTACACAATACAAGATGTCTTGTGCGGCTTCTCGGACCGTTTAATTATTGAATCTTTCTTTCCCGATTCATCCGCGCGCGACCTTGGTTAACCCAGCTTTTACACGTTCAAAGTCATTTACTACAAATGATGGGTAAAAGAGCTAAGAAAATGGAGGTACATCATTGATCCATTAGTAGCAAGTAATGCTGATGTTGTGGAGGGATAATAGTATTTGACATCATGCTTCATCATGTTTTATTTGGTGGGTTTGATTGTTGCAGTAGTAGATGAGGATGTATGATGAAGATTAGCTATACGTATCAAGTAAAGTGATCAAGGAGGACTATTCAAGAGATGTCAAGGATTCAAAAGTAGTGAAGCAATAGTAATGGTTGCCATAGCAGTAGCAGGGATTTGGTATTATCTGATCCAATGAGTGGCACAGGGCATGTCCGCCAAGTTGAAAGAGAGCGGGTGAGTGATGACGCAGGCTTGAACAATGAGCATCCACACCCCTGAGTTCTAGTCGGTTGGCTCCCAAAAAAATTTCTCCCCAAGGCGCCATCAAGTTTAGTTGCTCCCTCTCCTTTTCAACACACCACAATGCTCAGAAACGTTGCTCGTGTTGCCCGTCCTTTGTCCATTGCAGCTGCTGCTCGCACTGTTGCTCCTGCTGTAAGTTGATTCCTATTCAAAAATAGCTTACTCTTCATATAACAGCAATCGACTCATTATCAACTCCCCCATTTACACACAACCCCATTCTACTTGCTTACAGGCCCGCTTGAACTTGGGTGCCATCTCGCGCTCTTATGCCACCGCTAAGGCTTCCACCTCTGAAGTCTCTTCCGTTCTCGAGCAACGCATTCTTGGTGCTGAATCTGAAGCCAATCTCCAAGAGACTGGTCGCGTCTTGTCCATTGGTGACGGTATCGCCCGTGTCTATGGCTTGAAGAACTGCCAAGCTGAAGAAATGGTTGAATTCTCCAGCGGTCTCAAGGTAACAACAATCACATCATCATCATCAACAACAAGACACCCTTTTATATTGACACTTCATATTTGATTATTAGGGTATGGCCCTTAACTTGGAACCTGACAACGTTGGTATTGTCGTTTTCGGTAACGATCGTTTGATCAAGGAAGGTGACACTGTCAAGCGTACTGGTGCCATTGTTGATGTCCCTGTTGGTCCTGGTGTCCTTGGTCGTGTTGTTGATGCCCTTGGTAACCCCATTGATGGTAAGGGTCCCCTTGAGACTGTTGGCCGCTCCCGTGTCCAAGTCAAGGCTCCTGGTATCTTGCCCCGTCACTCTGTCAACGAGCCTATGCAAACTGGTATCAAGTCTGTTGACTCCATGGTGCCTATTGGTCGTGGTCAACGTGAATTGATCATTGGTGATCGTCAAACCGGCAAGACCGCTGTTGCCCTTGAAGCCATTCTTAACCAAAAGAACTGGAACAATGGCACCGATGAGGCCAAGAAGCTTTACTGTATCTACGTCGCCGTTGGTCAAAAGCGTTCCACTGTTGCCCAACTCGTCAGCACCCTTGAAGAACACGATGCCATGAAGTACACCACCGTTGTTGCTGCTACTGCTTCTGAAGCCGCTCCTCTTCAATACCTTGCTCCTTTCTCTGGTGCCGCTTTCGGTGAATGGTTCCGTGACAATGGCAAGCACTCTTTGATCATCTATGATGATTTGTCCAAGCAAGCTGTTGCCTATCGTCAAATGTCCCTTTTGCTTCGTCGTCCCCCTGGTCGTGAAGCTTACCCTGGTGATGTCTTCTACCTCCACTCCCGTTTGTTGGAGCGTGCTGCCAAGATGAACAAGGACTTTGGCTATGGTTCCATGACCGCTTTGCCCATCATGTAAGTTGAAAAGAAAAGGATCAATGGGGAATACACGTGTTTTAAAAAGTAACATGTATTAATCAATCTTTGTTGCATATCATCATAGTGAGACTCAAGGTGGTGATGTGTCCGCTTACATTCCTACCAACGTCATTTCCATTACCGATGGTCAAATTTTCTTGGAAGCCGAACTTTTCTTCAAGGGTATTCGTCCTGCCATTAACGTTGGTTTGTCCGTTTCTCGTGTCGGTTCCGCTGCCCAAACCAAGGCCATGAAGCAAGTTGCTGGTTCCCTTAAGCTTTTCTTGGCTCAATACCGTGAAGTTGCTGCTTTCGCCCAATTCGGTTCCGATTTGGATGCCTCCACCCAATTCTTGCTCAACCGTGGTGCTCGTTTGACTGAATTGCTCAAGCAACCCCAATACCACCCCTTGGCTATCCAAGTTCAGGTCCCTATTGTCTTTGCTGGTGTCAACGGTTTCCTCGATAAGCTCCCCGTCAACAAGATCGTCGATTGGGAAAAGGACTTTATCAGCCACATCCAATCTGAGCACAAGGATGTTCTTGAAGAGATCCGCACCCAAGGTGTCCTTTCCAAGGACCTTGAAGGCAAGCTTCGTGACATTTGCGAGAACCACGTCAAGTCCTTCCAGTAAACACTTCAAGTGCTTCTCTCTTTGAATCGTCTTTTTTGTTTCTCCTAGTTTCATACACACACTCTCTCTCCAATCCATGTTTCTCATTGTAGAATGAATGCACAAACAACGATATCGCCCTAGAAACTTGTGTTTTGTAATAATTGATATGTACAATTGTTGTTGATATGAATGTCAATGTGTGGCGGAGTAATGGGCTGAAATGGGATGGCTGAAACAAAGAGAGAGAGAGAGAGGAAAAAAGGTGTCAGCAAAATGGGATGTGCTTATCACCAAACAGAATCAGGCACATGTGTGTTTGTTAAGGGGTGGGCTTTGACATGCATCGACCTTTTAGGCTATTGATCTTCCGTTTCGCAGATTTCCATAGCCCAAATTAGACCATGTTGATGGTCATGGAATTCCATTGACTCTATATTCTTCCTCTTTTATTGCTTCTTCCATAATAACGTGATCGACCAAATACTCTCTACTGCTTTGGGGTTTAGCATGGATCGTGGCTTTTCACTATAATTATTCCATTCCCAAAGGATTGGTGCACGTTCAAAGCCAACAAGCTAACTTTCCATTTCATTATCTTCAATAAAGGTACCAGACCAAAAATATGCCCAAAGCATAACATTTGTGCTTCCAGACCAATGCCAAGTAACAATATGGAAAATGAGGTCAACCAGGAATCAGCCGTATTATGCACACACGTGGCTGGTGCAATGCATATGGTTGTGTGTGCCGGCAAGAGATCATGTATATTTTCACCAGGGCTATGCACATCTCTATCGCCACAAATAAATCTAGTCGTCATAACCATAGTCGGCCATTCCGGGAACAAATGGTCAAGGAGAAGTGCCGCAGGAAGAAAAAGCAACATAGTTTTGTGCAACACGGATCCGAAAACAGTCGTGGATGTACCAGATTCTCCATACTTGAGCATTTTGCTAAATTTAACATCGTAATTGGGTCATCATCTTTGGATCAGCTATAAAAGAAGAGAATTACAACACCCTTCTTTTTCGAGAACTTCAAAGCAAGGTTTTTCATCCACATGTATTTTTCCACCAAAAGTCGTTTTTCGTCAATCGCAGCAGCCCTTATTTGTATGGCCTCTGTAGCCCAGGCACAGTTCCAATTCAAAGATACATACCCCACTCCACGATCGATCCCTACCATAAAACCAGAATGGCGTGATTTGATTGCCAACGCCTCTATTACCAATGCCCCTATTCGCACTCGCACACCAGATGGCAGTATGTATATGATTGAACCCCACTTTGAGCAAAAGGACAAGTTGTTGATCTATGTAAACTTTGATATTATAGATGTTGACATGAGCACAGTAACAAATGATCCTTACTGCACATGGTCGTTTGATCGTTGTATCGCTAAGGACGACTTGTACACATGCCCCACTGGTCAATACTCTGTAACCTTTGACGATGGTCCTTCTGAATTTAGCCCAAAGCTATATGATTACCTAAAGTCGATCAACGTGAAGACCACCTTTTTCATGGTGGGTGGTCAAGTATTGACACACCCTGACTTGGTGAAACGTGCATACGATGATGGACACGAAATTGCTATGCACACTTGGTCACACACTGCCATGACAACCCAAAGCAATGAAGAAATTGTTGCCGAGCTTAAATGGAATGAACAAGTTATTCGTGAAGTTCTTGGTGTTTCTCCTCGATTCTTCCGACCAGTAAGTTACATATTAGTAACCCCCTTCTTTCATGTGCAAGTTGATTAACCCTCTTCCCCCACCCCGTTTAGCCTTTTGGAAACATTGACAACCGAGTGCGTGATATTGCCAAGGCCCTTGGCTTTGTTCGTAAGTAGTTCTTTAAAAACTTATATCCATTCTTTGTGCTCATATCTTTATTGCAATAGCTGTAATGTGGACGCATGATACATTTGATTGGGGGTTGACAGCACCAGGAAGCACCTTTAACGTGCAATGGATTTCCAACAATATCACTGAATGGGGTCGAACGAATACTACTGAAGGTGGCGTTTCTCTCTCTCATGATCTCTACAACAGCACAGTCGATGCTGCTCTCAACTATATTCCCGTGTTCCAGAATTATTATGATCTCACCGCCGTGGGACAATGCAACAATGCTGCACCCTATAAAGAATCCAATAGCACCACCTCCTCAAAAGATGGCGTTTCGCCTGCTGGAGATGAAAGCGCTGCTGCTGCACTCATGGCTACCCCATCTTGGGTCTTCCTTTTGTTCACCATGATCCTCAGCCGTTTCCTATAGCATCCTCAAAAGCACATTCATCATGCATACATACTGCATTTATCATAAAATAAATTTATTCTTTGTTGTATCCATCACCTCTTATTCTTCTAACGACGATCTTTCTCCTCTCTTCTTCGTTCCATGGTCGATTCAATTTGCTCCACAAGCCATTGACAGCTAGTAGTCTCCGAGATACCAATGACAACGGGGTCTCTACCATCCTTAAGTACGACAACAAGGCCTTCTGGTTTGGATGTGCATTCCTTGATATTATCCAAGCGTACTTCCAATTCGACATCAAGCTTGCGTGTATTGATCACCAGTAAGCGCTCATATGTCAAAAGGACCATGTTTTCGTCACGATCGGTTGCACAGTGCGCCATATAGATGTCATGATAATATTTGCCGCTTGCCAAATCCTTGAGCCACATTTGTCCAAGAGATTCACGTTGTGAGAAAGGCTAAATAGCAATAATGAGCATACCATCCAGCAGCCGTATTAAAGTAAAACTCATGCTTACTCTCAAAATGTGATCCATTGCAATGTATCGCGGCAACCGTTCTCGACCGATATCGTTTGCATCAAACACTGTCGTCGTCTCACGTACACCAGCCGTGACATTACTTGCCAAATCAAACACACCAACCAAGGGCTTGGTTACCGCACCCACGAGACCACGACCAATGCCACCTGCAAAACCAATGACTCCTCCTTCTTCTGCACCTTCGATGGGTCGTTTCTAATAAAAGACAATCAGCTTTTCAAAACAAAACACCGATTATTAGGTCGCATTGTACACATACCACAAGACCAGCAACACCACTTGCTATACTGGATCCAAAATAGGTGGCTCCTTGCGTGATACCATATACTGCATGGCGTGGTTTGTTGCGATTGTGATTGATCCTGCGTCTGTCTTGGAACTTTTTATCCATGGTAGCAACCGATAGACCTTGTATAGTCCTCGTTAGATGATAATCCCTTCTTCCCATATTTCATTTGCATACCTTTTCCTATGCTTCCTGTGATACGACTCACACTATCGGTCACGCCAAAGACACTCTTTTTCATAAAGCCGCCCACACCCTATCATGCATTCCGTTAGCTTTGTCACTTTTGATGCTGCAGTGATGATAAAACCTACCCTGGCAATACCAATGCCTAAATCTTGGGGTCGATCGCTCATGATAAAACCTTGATATGGTTCATAAAATAGCTCACCGAATCCAGAGCTAAGCGTAGAGAATAATCCAACAGGGTTGCCCAAAAAGTCCACACTACCCAGGACCTTGTGTACTTGGAAAATGACTTCATCTCGATAATGCAATGTGATTCTTTGCATGAGGTCGCTGCTACTCACTCGCAGGTTCTCGACAATCAATGCGTTGAGTTTGATTGGTGCATCCTGATGAACAAGAAAAGAGCGTCAACATGATGACCTTTGATTCCTCAATTTAATTTACTTACATTGACGTTGCCAATAGTCATTGTGAATACGTCGAACGCATAGCGGAAAGGAGAACGACCCGTTTCTTCACTATTATGTAACCCGTGATCAATCAAACAATGAAAGCGGATAAGTAAACAATGAAAGTTACCTCGCCTCTGCAGCATTGAGATGCTCCGTTCGCATAAATGACAAATTGAGTCGCATTGGTTGGATACAGAATTCTTGGAAGTAGTATAGCGCGGGCACCTGCTGGCATTCTGGTTCCGGTATTTCTTTTTTGAATAGTGTTGCGTCCCTATGAACAAAGGCTACAGGGTTAAAAGGTGCCATAACAATCACGCAAAGTAGTACGTACGTGATGGCCTGGCTTTGTTGAGTAGATGCAAATTGTGTAAACTCGAGTAGACAGTATAAAAAGTCCTCGTCCATCTCAAATGTCATTTCTTGCAGCAGGAGCGAGAAGAGCTTGAAGTTGTATACACCATGTGCTAAAAATAACCACATCTCAATCAGTGTACGGCTCGCAATGGATTTCCAGGGCATACATCTTACCATCATCTTTGACTAAATCAAGTGCAAGGTGGAATGTCGGCGTTTGATCATCCACGCTGTTTTTGGGAAGCGTGGTAGGATAAAAGAGAATCGGATAAATCGATCCATGGAATTGATTGTCAACCTACAATGCAGCCAAAGTTAAGAGCGCTATACTCGGCCATCATTTCTTGGCATCACCTACCTGTAACCACTGAATGCTAGTGCGGATTGATTGGTATTGATTGGAATCCGTATACTTGAAGCGTACATCTCGTATCGTTGCATAAGCCATTTCCTGCCATCATAAATACGTTGAGCGTATGTACATTAAAAAGTATACCAGCAAATGTACCTGAACACGCTTGTTGATAATTGAGATGCCAATGTTTGCGAGGTTGAGTTCAAGCGAAAAGTTCACAACATGATTGATGCTGACAGCTTCGAATGTGTCACGTAAACTTCCTTCTCGAGAGCTTGATGCTGCTGTAGATGTCGCAGACGACTTTGGGCGGAACGGGCTGATGTTGCTGTCAAAGTCGGTAAGTCTCAATTGTAATGCCGAATCCACTGCCACAATATCCAAGGACATGATGCCAGGACCAATGGATTGTCCAATTTGTGCTTGTTGTTGTTTCTATGATACAAAGAAGAACGTCAATGGCAACTCTCGATTTACAAAGCATACAAGGCTACAAACCTTATATCGAATTGGTACTTGTGTGCCAATGGCTTGGAAGTTGACGCTGCTCGTTTTGCCATAAATGTTCAGCTTGAGACGTTTCTCATGCGCCACTGGCATACACCATGAATACGCCATTCGTTCACCAGGTTGTAGCTCAAATACACGTGGCGATGGGATGGCTTTCTTTTGACGATTGCTCAACTTGTACTCTTCCATCCCTATGGCCTAATAACAAAATGTAAGATACCTCATCTATAATACGAATGGCATTACATACCTCTTGGGAGAAGGCCACTGGTACACTGGATAGATTGACAATACCATACGGCCATGCTTTCTCGGTTTCCAAAAAGACAAAGATAGTCGCTTCCTGCATGACAATGGAGACTCTCACAAGAAGGGGTATCGTTTCTTGTCGGCGAGGATGCTCAAGCTTGATGTAATTGTCACCGATTTGTTGCAAGTCAAAAGGCGCGGACCTATATAATGCCAATGTTAGCCATATCGTGTACCTTTTTCTCCGTTTCCATGCTTACCATATACCACCTTCTTGATCCAGACGTAACGAAAGCCATCGCACACTTGACTTTGAAAGATGGAATAAGGATTGTTTATCACCGGTTGCAATCGTCTTCGCTTCTTCATCCGAGGCAAACTCGCGATATCGCACATCGACACCAAGGTTGTTCTTCAATATGAAGCGTGGTGCTATAGTAACTAGCTTCGACATGTGGTACTACAAGGAAATTTACATACGTCAATGAGCTTGAGGTAAATTATTTGTGTTGCAGGGTACTTACAATCCCTGTGCCTTCTTGTACATGCACACCAATATGGACTTGTTGGCTACTTTGGGTGGATTGCAAAACAATGTCTTGTACACTGCCAACAGCTTCGAAACTGAGAGGCTATATCAAGATCGTTAATACCGTAAATCGACATTTGTTGGTATGATCATCATCTTTACCTCGCTCATCTTTGATTCATTGACCGATATTTGAACGCGATTACGTCTATCCATCTCAGGGAATGAGAACATGAATGGTGTGACCTAGGATAGAAATTATTAGCTTAAATCATCTCATTCCTTTTTCCACCAAATACCTCTGCAGACCCATCAAATGCATCAATGGTGTATGTTGGATGTTTGGATTGTCGATAGCTCATACGCGACCTGATAGCAACGGGGAATCCGGTCTTATTCAAGACGAGATATGGTGCACAAATATTGATCCAAAGAGCATCGCTTGTTTTCCGTAGGCGTCTAAATCATGTTTTGTCAATATTGTCCTTGGAGAAAAATAAACATAGTACTCACGCAACATGCATCATCAAATCAAGTGGTGGGTTACTTCCGTCATTGCCAAGTCGTATTTGCTGGGAGACTGTGCCATCATCTGCAGTATCCAACTTGATGTCCACAAAGTCACTAGGCGCATATACTAAAGCAGCGTAAGCATACAAAGCATGTGTATTATCGTTCCACCCTTAAATGTGATAATTACCTGTATCTTGGACGTGTATACTTAAAGCCACGTGATTGTCGCTGTTGATGTGGTGCACATAACCAATCTCTCCTTTGGACACCTTTCCAGAGAATAGATTTCCTTCGGTTTTATCCTCGATGGTGTAATTAAAGTCGAATGGAAGCTCGTTCTTGACTTCGATGGGTGCACCAAGCTGCACAGTCATGTTTGGATAAGCACTATAAGAATGTTAGATGATACTGTATGCCTTCAACAGCAGCACCTTCATCCCCATCATAAGCATACCGTGCAATAGGATTGAGCTTGTCAAAGACACCCTGAACTTGGAAATAAAACACGTTGTCGTCTCTTTCCAGCGGCTTGCATGAAATCAGCTTGGGGCCCTTTGGATGTGTAATATCGGTCCAATGCAATGCCGGGGAGCTCCACTCATATCGGTCTTCATACAGGAAAAATTAGGAAAGGGTAAAAATACATGGATTAAAAGGCTTACCATTTGGACGAGTAACCAGCCAGCTGTTGTATGTCTTTGCAATAGGTATAGCAAACTCATTTCCTGGTTCTAAATAATGGATGAGTATCTCCAATTGCTTCATGTAAGCCATATCATTCCCCTACCAATATGCCAAATTTCGGATACTCGCTTGCTCTTTGCGGCATTCGTTAAAGCAAGCTGCATAGGTTCCAGTGTCTGATTCATCACCAACAACCCACTGCGGAATGTCACTTGCTTGACATGATTCTTGAGCTTGATATCCACCACTAAGCGATGCCTGATGCCGTCGACTTCATCCTTCATACGATATGTGTGCACGCCTTCTTTATCCAAGGACACATGCTGTACGCTCTTCCAATTGAAAGCTTCGACATGAACACCAAGCAAATTCTGACCAGGATGGCGTCTCTGCAAACCCATATGTTAGGTTATTGTATATGATTTGGACGAGCATACGCTTACCTCTCTACGTCGTTTCCAATCTCTGAATGTCCATGGCATCTCCTCACCATCCTTGAGAGCGTGTTTGTTGGATCCAATGTCACTCACACCAGCATCGTCGGACATGTTCCAGAATTGCAAATCATAGCCAGTGCAGTTACGGATCAAATAAGGACGCATGTGCTTTTGAGCATTTTCAGGAAGAGGTGTCTATTGAAAAAGTAGGGTACACATCAATATAGCACTTTTTACAAGCCATGAGCACTTGAAATCCTACCTGTGCTTGGACCATGGTGTCCGAGATTGAGAGTAATGTTTCCAAAAAGTTGTGCGTAACATCCAAGTTGAGTGATTCTTTGGATTCGATCTTGACCGACATGGCTTTGGTAGCTGGGTCCTGTGCTGCTTTGATACCAAATCCCCAAGGTTCAATGACTGGTTCCCAATGTGAGTTCCTGAAATTAAAGCTGGATGCCGCAAAGGTGAAGAACATATCCGCAGAGAGCTAGAAATGAACAATCGTGTAAGTATCATTCATACAAGGATGTACACTTAATGACTTACAGCACTCGACCAGTCCGATGCATTCACAGTGAATGGTTGCAAAGATGCATCAATAAATGGAAGCTCATGGAGGTCTTCGATAAGTGTGAATTGTAATCCTTCAAAGCGTGCTTTCAACTAATGATTCAATGAAAATGGAGAACATGTTAGCCATACGCTCACAAGGCAATGATGAATGGGTATGCATTACCGATTCCTTTGACATCACAATATAGGGCTCAATCTTTTGCAATTGATTCGTGTTCGATGATCCCCACTGATTCTCCATGCCATTGTCTTCTTGTTCCTGTTGTCGCGATTGATCATCGGATGCAGCTATTGGCAGGGCACCATTGTTGTTATTCACCGATCCGTCATCAAAACCTTGAGCACCTGGTGGAGGTGCAGAGTTGGATCCCATCAATGCAAGTGCCTTGTTGACGATATCCATTACCAGCATGGCGTCCTGATACGAGATACGAACAATGAGCGGTTGGACATCGACTTGTAGCATGGTGATACTGCAGCCAGGCATATTCGAAGACGTTTCCCATTTCAAATCCACATCGAAATTCTGAATAAAAGGAATAGCAGATCCTTTGGGGCTATCCATGCGACAAAGCACCATACCAATGCTATCAAGCTTGCATACCAATGACTCTTGTTGAATCGCTGTGAGTTGCTTAAATGAGAGGATCACCGCTTCAGAAGAATGAGACTCTGGATTGGCCAAACATGCAAGTTCCACATCCACAATGTTGACATTATAATGCAGCTGCATGGGATTCGTTTCTTGTTGTTGTTGTTGCTGCTGCTGTTGTTGTTGTTGTTGAGATTTGATGGAACGCTGCGAAGGGTTGACAGCTGAAGAAGCAATCGATTGCTTACGACCTTTGGATGAATCATCATTTCCATTCGTATATCGCTCACGTTGCGACTTTGCAAATGCTTGGGCTTCAGTCGTCGGCTCTGGTGAGAATGGCTTCATGAAAAAGTCGACAAGCAAAAAGACGTAGTCGAGTGAAAGCACCACCTTGGGAGAATCAACGGTGGCAGATACTGACATGATTTGTTGCTCGTGTTTAGCCGGCATCCGTAATTGCACTTGAAATTGTGGGCCATCCACATGGGAGGGTGTCATGATTTGGCGGAATTTGGATGATGATGTTGCACGTGTGTCGATGAAGGTGATTGATCCCATTTGTACTTCAAGTAACATCGATGCATCTTCCATCGTTTGCATTGACATGCTCGTATTGTTGAATGCAAGTTCGGCAATTCGGTGTTGATCCCATTCCTTAGGGTCTGCATCTGATCCAGCAAGAAGTTCCAAACGCACCATGTTAAGGCTCATGGTCATAGCAAGTTGGATTGCATTGGTGCTTTTTGGTGGTACAGCTCGTTCTTTTTCTTTTTGCTGTGGTCGTGGTTGGCTACGTACGGACGCTGAATGGAAGCTGAGTCGATCATCTTGGATATCATTCATCTCTTCTTCATTGCCACCACCACTCATGAACGTTTCCATAAGGTTGTTGTAGATATCCAATAGCCACTTGTATTGCCTCTCAGTGAGTGCCATTCGAATATCAGAAACCGTACCAGTGATTCGAGTAGCTGGTCCCCACTCTGGTGCTGGTGTCTCAGGGCTTTCAATCAAAAAGGCAATATCCAAGTCGTCAATGATAGGTAATGACAGCTCACGTAATTGGGTGCCACCATCACTTGAAGTAGTACTCGTGGAATAAGATCGTAGGCTGATATCATATAAACCGCAACGAATCCTGCTGACCGAAATATCACGAGGTGCAGATGTCATATCCGTGTGCTTACGACGAGTCACTTGAGTAAATTCATTGGCTGCTCGAATCTCACCCAAATGCGCAAGGATCATATCACCGTTGTCGCTCATTGGGAAAATTACAACAGGGCTCTTGATAGCCACATCAAAGTGCATACGTGAGTTCGTCTCTTGCTGTTGCTGGATCTGCTGAGCCGCAGCTTCACGAGCAGCATCATACACCGTTTTCATCTCCAAGAACTCACTCAAATAATCAAGGATAGGCTTTGTCGAATCAAGCAGCTTGAATTGAAGTGCACCCATTCTCAAGTAAAATTGGGATTCATATCCAGGGTACTCAGGTGCAGCAGGATCGTAGGTCTCGTATGAAAAGTCGGCAAGCTCATCTCCCTTGATACTTAGCATATACACTTCGGATGCTCCATTCTGCTCATTGGTAGGTCCCACCGCACTGTCGTCTGTCAAAGTGAAGTTGCCAAATTTTCCTTCCACCTTGAGCGTATTGGGATACAATAGCACTTTGAGATCGCCATAAGACAAGACACCAGTGCCGAGTCGTTTGCCATCATCATTCAAAATAAGCGTCAATGAATCCATATGTATATCCACCTTGATTGTATTGCTCGAAGCGGGTGCGTTTGCTGAAGCTTGTGTTGCGCTCGTTTTGTTTGCAGAGCCTTGTGATAGGCGACGTGATGATGATTGCTGTTGTTGCTGCTCATTATCACTCGGGCCAGTGAATGTTGTCAAAATGAAATTGTAGAGTGTCAACAATGAGCTTCGTGTCACGATAATGTTGAGCGTTGATAATCCGATTTCTACTGTTTGGTCGAAACCTTGGTAAATTTCTTGATAGAGTGGATGAGAGCGTTTGGCCTGGATGTACTTGACATTGACGAGGTTGCCAGTTTGCTGTCTAGTGCCACCAACTGCATTGGATGTAACAAGGTAATGAAACTCTTCACCATGCTCCATATCATCAACAACATTGAGTGTCTTCAACGAAACATTGACAACCATGTCATAGGGCCGCGATACGAAATCCAAATAAAATGTCTCCAAAATAAGCTCACACAATAGCTTGTCATCGCCTTCATCCGATGCCTCATGCACAGTAGCAGAAACCTTGTCCACCGTAAAGGTAAATCTGAAATCTTCATGCTGGTAATGGTTGCTCATCACTGCAAATGATCCTGTAGCACTCGATGGTGTTGCAAGTGTTGTCGTGTTTGTATCCACAGATTGTTGGCTTTGAGATCTCCATGATGGGCTCGAGCTGGATTCACTTTCTGCATCTGATATAAGAAGATCATCCTTGCTATTCCAGGTTGTTTGACCGAGGAAGAGAGATTGCTTTCGCTGCTGATTCGAGGAAATAGGTGGTGTCTCAATTTGAGCTGATTGATCATCGCCAGAAGATATGCTGCCCAATATAAGATCGATCATGCGCATAAGCACCTTGTACTTTGCATCCGAAATGTTGACTGATAACAATGGAAGATGTCCAGAAATTTTGAACTTTGTAAATTGTGATGCACGTTGCAGGATACAAAGCTCGACAATGAACGTCATGTCGATTCGCTGAATAACGTAATCTTGTCCTACTTCATCTTGTTGCTGCTGCTGCAGACATGCTTGAACATCTTTCCCAATCAATAGCTTCGTTTGTGTCAGCTGAACATGGAACTTGTCGTACATCAAGCTCTGTAAACGCTGATAATCCTCTTTGCTGATCTTTTTGCCCTTGTATTCATTAGCCAACTCGTGATTCGCCAAGTCGCTGTCGATACGAATGTGTCCGGCATCAATAATCATGCAAGGAGTATGCTTCTGGGTGCAACTAAAGCAAAGCTATATCAATACAAAGTATGTATATACGCCTTTTCGAGTACTTACCTTTCGGGTATAATGATGAGGGGTGCATCCATGTCCATATCCACTGCAAGGGTTGTATGCTGATTGAGAGCATATTCTAAACCAGTCAACGTTTGCTGTTTGAAGCCTTCCAACGATTCACCAGCCGCTTCAAGTAAGGCATTGATGCTTTCAGACTTGTTCTCTGGAGGCTTGAAAAAGTCAAGAACACCACGTACAATGGCTGGATTGAATATGATTTCCAAACGACGAGACTTGAGCTTGATTGCATTGTCAGCGATATTGTTGAATGGCTTGTGATCCAGCACGGCGTATAGTAAAGGCTCCTGTGTGTCGCTCTCATCATCATGCGTGGTATTATCAATGGATCTAAATAGCCCGTATACATGTAAGCAACTTTGGCTATAATAAAAGCAACCGCGACATACCTAATCTGATCGCCTTTCCTAATACCAATCAATTGAGGATATAGGGTATTCGGGGTGATTCCATCGTACAATCGAAGATCCCTGAGACCAACAGCAATCTGGGAGGATTCAATGTATTGGGTAACACCAACTGTAACCGTGTCAAATACGAGAGATGCAAGATCTTGGCGTTTGGCGGTGTGAGAATACTGCATAAGTGAAAGCGATCCTCGTTTGAGCTCCGTATTGATTTTGAACTTGATGGTCTGTAGCAGAATTGATGATAAGCACATAGGCAAGCTTTGAACACAAAGGGAGACTTACATCTTTGGGCATATCAACAGCTGCTGCTATAGCTGCTTTTTCCTCGTCATAGTCAATCGCATCGTATAGCTCGCGCTTTTGATCTTCAGTCATCACCAAAGGTTCATCCTCCTAATTAAAAACCAAAGAATAAATATTCACGTTGCCTGGATACGGTATCCTGCCCACTTACTCCTTCAGGACTTGACTTATCGGAAGATGAACCACCATACCACCACGAACTGAACCATCCTTTGTTCTCGCTTTCATTCTTCTTCTTCTCTTGCTCTAAGTGATGCATGATGGTGATTAATATGGGATAGAACATAGATACGAGAGAGCAAAGTATATACCAATTTTGATCTTCTCTCGCTTCAACTGGTTCTTGGCAAGGCTGCGATAAAATCGGATATCATCAAAGCTAAGGATGCGCTCCAGCTCGGCTAACTTGTCCTCTTGTTCTTGAGTAGCCTTCTTTGTCTTTGAAGCCACATAGCATTCAATGTAGGCACGCCGCTGATCTCTTCGTGTACGAAAATGATCCCAGGTCCATTGATAGTTACGTTCATGGATCTCTGACAACACTGCACTTGTAGCAAACTTCCAATACGCACGTGGGTTGAACTTCTTGTCAGCATTGTATTCAGGATGGAACTTGAGATACTAATAAAATACGCAAAGATGTGAGTAGAAATTCATTGCATTGGTCCCCCTCCCCCAAAATCCTCCTTCTACCTTTTGCTTTTTCAAATTGATATGGAAAAGGTCGACAAGGAGCAAGGCATCTCGATACTGATGGTCGTCGAGGCACACACCGAGCTCATCGAATAGAAGCGTGATGTCTGTCTTTGCTGTATCTCCACCAAATTGCTTATTCAGCTTCACCTATAATGCAGTTATGAGTATTTCAAGAGTGATACGATGAAATCAAAAGCTTACTTTGCCAGTGCCTGATACCGGCTTGAGAATGTATTGATGATCTTTGGGGTCATTTGAACCATCAGGAATCTTTCAAATCAATGTATCAGTATACGTGTTTTGGATCGGTCGTGTAAGCAAATAAGGAATGCCGACTTACCAGATCGGTATAGATACGTGATGCTTCTTCGTGGGGAAGGCCTGCAAGTGATTTGGCGTCGGTGTTCCAATAAACAGACAGCGAGTGTAACGTAGCCAGCTACAGTGTTAGCATGAATCCCGCACATTAGTTTCACCAGCATTATGGATAATAAACCCACTCCATGTTTACCTTATGAATGGTATTGGTCATCTCGCTAATAAATGTAGGATTCCATTGTCCATCGGTAGAAACAGCTGATAACTCTTTGAGCGTGATTCCAGCAGCAAATGGATGGCCTGGATCAGAAACGTTGTCCTCAAATCGTAAATGGATATTCTTGATAGAAACTTGTAGATTGTCAATGACTTTGGTTGTCAGCTGGCTGAGGAATCCATCGCCTTCTTCAGATGTCTGCTGATCTTTGCCATCCTTTTGTTTTTCTGGTCGTTGTTGCGATAATAACTCTGCGGTAGCCAAACGTCGCTGCTTGAGTTGTTGAGCACGTTCTTCTTCTTCCTCTAATGACAGCTGACATACAAATCATTAATGCTAGTACGGTATATTTACGTCACTCGAACACCATCCATTACACCACACATACCGTTGCTTCACTTTTGGGAACGGCAAGCAAATAAACATTTTCAATGAACACCTTGACAGGCTTCGTCTTCAAGTTTGACCATGGAATGCTCAAGGTTAGCTCGCCCAAGTATCCTTTAAAGTAGTGCGACAAGAGAGTCAATATCGGCTAAACGCATATTCCTTCCCGTATAACCATAATACCTTCCAACACGTCGATAGGCAAGTCAAGTTTATCCAGTGCTTCTCGCCTCAGTTTGAGATCTCGAAGATTTGCTTCTCCTGAGAATGGTTTAGAAAGAAGCTATCGTTAAAGAAGGTCCAATGACGAATAAACCAAAAGAGACCATATTGAATGGCATTTCTCTCATACCTTTCCAAACACCAATGTTAAGCTGGTCATAGTTGAGGTTGGATACATAATTGCCGAGGAAGCGATTGAGAATGGTTGCCACCAGTGATTCCAACATTGTGTGTCGCAGGTGAAACCAGGCCACGGACTACAGTTGCATGCAACGCGCTCGAAGTAGCATTGTCGAAATCGAGGTCCGAAACTTGTCGCCATGCTAATCCAGAATTGATCAGCATTATCATCACATCCCAATATGACATACATACTTTTGAGTGTCGCGTACAAGCCTTCCAAGCTTGGCATCATAAAGCATGCATCATCAACCAACAGCAGCAATATAGTAGGTACGTTCTGATCAATAGAGTCCACCGCAAATCAAGTACATAGACCGCCATCATCCTCATAATGCCATGAGCCTAACGTATACAAATCAATATTATCGAACCATGATATCTTTGCGTTGTTTCATTTCTTTCATACCTGTCCATCCCAAAATGCCTAATGTGAATGATTATACAAATTAAGTGAGTGGCCTTCCCATGAAGTACAAATAAAAGCCGTTTACTTACACGCGCAACAACCGCACATCCAAAGAAGATAGCCATAGGGTGATGTAAGGTGACGCCCTACAACCAAAAGCTTCCATTAATCCTTGATCACAAATACAAAACGCCATTGCATCCATCATGCTACTTACAAAGAAATCCAGCTTTGGCAATACCCAGAAAGAACCATCCATCCACTTTCCCTATCCACTGTACGCATGAAATTTTAGTATCACACCGGATGACGCCCCACCAAAAGAATCGATGCCTTGGGATTACCACGTTTGAATATGAAGCTACGAGGGAACTCGGCCAAACCTGTGGCATAATTGACATGGCATTAGCACTAGTACGCGTTTGATGTCATGGGCCTGTATGCAAGAGAGCGAACTTACCATAACAGATAAAGGTATGATTTGCTGTCACCTCTACTATAGGGCTCGGAAAATGGCAACGCTTAAGAGACAAAATAGACCTTCATGACACCAAAGAGTGTGCTTGATGGGATGATCGACCTGTGTATATGTACATTACTAATAGTACATAGTTGACCTTTGGGGTTGCGAGGGATACCTAGCAAAAGCCATATGCAAATCGAACGTGCTTGGATAACGAGGACACCAGATGATAGGATAAAGCTTGCTGACACCAAAAGTGCATATTGATGTTTGTTGTTGATACGATTCACCCATAAGAAATTGGCGTTACGAAGCAAGGAAATCATAGGCCCTAGAATGATTGAGCCGCGCGATCAGAAGATGCATATTTAAGTCCAAGCAGCATCGTGAAACTCACCCATTCCCGCTAACACAACATGGTTCTCTCCCTTAGACAGCACACTACATTGGCTTCCTTGGCGTGCTCTCATGATGAAGTAATACTGCCGAACGAAAACTTGCTACCCCATATCTTTTTGTAAGTTCACTTGAATCCCGCCAATTCCAGGATGATCCCTTTACCTTGAAGTATCTTTCAATACCATTGGTACTGCAAATAATCTTGTATCCAATCGATCCAGTATGTGCTGCTGCTGTTTCATTGTAAGGTTCGTTAATCAACAAGTCTTGCGTTGTAGATCCAATATCATGCATACCATTGATTCAACGTACAGCATTCTTGCTTTGATATCAACATTTTGTAGCCGCCACAGGAACCATCATCCAGCGTGCTCAAGCTAGAATAAATGCAACGTAAGATAACAAGAACAGCATGCGCTTTTCGTGTTAACATACTCAAAGGAACAATGTGAATCGCTCTTTGTGTGGTAGCCATGGAAAAACACCCACACGACACACGACGCCCCCTTGGATCCTGTATAAACCAGACAACCGTAACTAGACACAACTTTTAGTGCCACAATGTCCAACTTGAGTGATAAAAGGAATGCAGCGATTGAACGTACTTGCTGTATTGCAATGGAAGTTGGAGTCGTGGGTAGATCGCGCGCGTAGTTGTTGTTGAATGTCTGCAACTGGAAAGTGTCGCCATTGACCACATGTTCAACCCAATGAACGCTGTACATTGAAAGAAATGCCAGTTGTGAATGCGCCGTGGTATGTAAATGGAAACAAGTTTACCTTGCCTTGTGAAGTGGAAGTGAAGGAGAAGGGGCTCTTTGTCTTCCCTCTCTCAATTTGTGCACCACCACCCCGCCTGTTACAGTAGCTGCTGTGAACACCTATCTCGATCATGTCCTATACACTTAGGTCAGTCATAACGACCACTACTCGACATCCAATAGAGGATAATCCTTGTAATTAAGCTACTCATTTTTACTGTGGATTGGATCGGCGTCTACTACGTATCAGGTCCGTGCACATCAATGCAGCTCAACTCCTGAACTTGTGCAACCAATATATGTCTCGCCTACCAAACATAGAACAACATAATATCCCTGTATAAATTCATTGTCATTGTCATAATGAATAGCTTTTTCATGTTTGGATTCTGTTTGCTTACCTTCCTAAAAGGCATCGTCACCCATTTGTGCAGCAACCTGTCAAGGACGCGCGTGTGTAACCACCACGTGCCATTTCACTCAGCTCTCCATCTTTCCGTTAATGCAACCGACACCATCCACTAGGAAAAAGCAACTCCATCACGTTTACAGCATAGGTAAAACATAAAGGTGCCTGTATCTCAACACTTTACAATGAAACGTGGGGTTTTGAATATAGCAATGGGCTCGGCTTGGCCAACAGCACCTTGTGTGAAAGTTTCGTGTTCAATGTCGCAAACAGCCCAAAAAATATTTTTTGGTCGTCGTCGTCGTCGAAGAGGTCGACCCCCAGATCCAGTTTGGCTGGTACCGACATTGCGAAATCTGGGATTGGCAAGCTTGATCGTGAAACTTTCACACAAGGTGCTGTTGGCCGAGCCGAGCCCATTGCGCTAATAAAAACCCCACGTTTCATTGTAAAGTTCGGAGCTACAGGCACCTTTATGTTTGTAAGCGTGATGCTATACGAAGAGTGGTCTTTGTTCATTGTCAAGTAGGTGGACCCTGGCAGAGCAAAAGATGCAGAAGGACCTCTTTGGGTAACTCAGCTAAAAAGTCAGGACTTCAGGGGCAATGCATGACAGGTACGCAACCCTCCCTTTTATGTCATACATTGGCAGCTAATAGCCACTTTTGTGCATTCCCAACTTTTGTGCATTCTATTGTAGGTGGACGATGCTCCTGCTCTAGACATTCATTTCCATGATTAAAGTAGGTTGATCCGAGCTGATTTGGTTGAGTTACGCTCACACAAGGTTACATCGGTTGAGCTACATCGAGCGTACTCTATGTCCAGAGTGATGTAATCTCTCTTTGACCGTAGCTCAGTCAAATCAGCTCGGATCAACCTACTTTAATCATGGAAATGAATGTCTAGAGCAGGGGCATCGTTCCCATGCAGTGGATCTCGCAACAATGATGATTGGATAAAAGTGGCCGTTAGCTAGCAATACATGCCTGTTCCCAGATGATCCATAAAGTATTATACATTGACCCTTTCATTCATGCAAACGTAGCTGTGTTACACAACACGACCCTCTGCATCTTTGGCTCTCCAGGGTCTAGCTACTTGACAATGAACAAAAACCACTCTTCATATAGCATCACGCTTACAAACATAAAGGTGCCTGTATCTCCGAACTTTACAATGAAACGTGGGGTTTTTATCAGAGCAATGGGCTCGGCTTGGCCAACAGCATCTTGTGTGAAAGTTTCGCGTTCAATGTCGCAAACAGCCCAAAAAATATTTTTTGGTCGTCGTCGTCGAAGAGGTCGACCCCCAGATCCAGTTTGGCTGGTGGCGACATTGCGAAATCTGGGATTGGCAAGCTTGATCGTGAAACTTTCACCCAAGGTGCTGTTGGCCAAGCCGAGCCCATTGCGCTAATAAAAACCCCACGCTTCATTGTAAAGTTTGGAGATACAGGCACCTTTATGTTTGTAAGCGTGATGCTATATGAAGAGTGGTCTTTGTTCATTGTCAAGTAGTATTTTTTTTTTGTATGCTAATGGGTTTTTATTTAGGGGATATCTTACCCCAAAATAAATTCTACTGTATCCAACTGAATCGGGGGGACAAGGGTGGGATGTCTAGCAATGAGTGAATCAAGGTATTCATATGCCGAGTAGTGATTCCAAGGAATCTCTTGTAGAAGACATTGCCAATTGCATAGCCCAAATGGAGGGGCGCTTCCAACTTGGTCTTGGTAAACAAAGCAAAAGCTGGTTGGTTGTTGTGGTTGTAAGAGGATAGCGTGCCATGCCATCTCGGGTGTAACGTGAGGGAGCTGATGAGTACCAAGGCATCAATCCAGAATACTCGTTTGAATAATAGTCCAAAAACATATGGCGAGAGGTTTCCACTTCACCAAAGCAAAGCTGACAAATCGGGGGTGGGATGTTTCACTGGCATGAGTCGATGAAGGTGTTGAGTTGTCGATAGATGATGGTGGAGAATACGCCACCAAATGGTACGAGACCCATGTGGCATTCGTAGCTTCCAAAACGTTTCCAGTGGTAAGGTGCAATAGTCGTTTCAATGGTGGTAGTGGATGTTTTGGATCGCCAATAAGCTCTGAGTTGTCCCGGCTAACTTTGGTGACAGCAATAGCAGAGGTGGTTGTTGTGGAACGTGAAGCGGGATATTCCTTGATGGTAGACACCATGAGTTCAAATCGGGTAATGGTGGATTGAGCCAAGTGGGTTGTCGGCAGTGGTGTGGGTTTGTAGTGTTGGATGTAACGTCATGGTACCTTGTTCAACGGCTTCGAGAACACGTGCCATTGCTTGTCGAATGCGTGTAGCATATTTGATGGTCAGCTTGCGGTCACGGTTTATCCATCGGTAAACGTTTGAAACGAGGATTTTGAGTGTGGGGAGTGGGGTGGATTCAGGGAGAGCAAGGGTGAGGTTGCGGAAGGGGATGTTGAGAAAATCATAAGGAGAGCTTGTCAATAGGAAATTCAGGTAATCTAGCTGACAATTGAAGGAGGTGTTGGATATGGGGGAAATCGGAACATAAACGAATTAATGGGGGAGTGGAAGAAAAAGTGTGGGTAGATGCATGGTTGACCAGTATACAAATGGAAGAGATGGGCGAGGAATGAGATAAATGGGGATGGGGATTGAAGGCGAATGGTGTAAGACTCGTTGAAGATATACATGATGAAGTGCGAGATGTTGATCCTGAATATCCACCAGGCCCAAACCACCTTGTGAGCGTGGTAAAATAACAAGTTGACCAACTCGATATGGAAAAAATTGCACACATAATTACGAATCAGTGTTTGACACTTGAATCCATGGTTTAGGGACGACACAACCCGTAGTACATGCCACAGCCGAGATAAAAGCAGGAGTTTCCCCAAGAATTCAAGAGAGTACGTTGTTGTAGTAGGTGTAATGAGTCCTTCTGGTGTAAAGCTGCTCAAAAAGCTATCCAAATGTTGATCATGGTGATAGAGGGGGTATCCCAGGTATGTCGTGCTGCTGGAGAAGTACGATCATGCCATTGGGCATTAATCGTGTGTAACATGTGTTGCTATGAGGGATTAGGTTCACCTGAAAGGGAAGTTCACGGTCTTGTTGAGGTTAACTTTGCCATTGACGCCAATTTGTATGTCGTAAGATGTTGTAATAGATATTGCCATTCGGTGGGTGTACGGGTAACACAACAAGTCATCAGCATACGCCAATACTTTGATTGGTGGAATGTGTGGTGTATACAAGTTAGCACGAAAATGGATACGGTGATTCCATTTGGTCATGCTTGGATTAGTCAAAAGATCCTAATAATAAGGTCGATATATGGGTGCGGAGAACAAAGGTTAGAAGGGAGAAGAGCAGGGGTATACAAGGCAGGACTGATTGCATCCACGGTTGAAGACACGGAGAAGATGGCGCTAACCATTAATGGGATAGGAGACAGAGGTGGGAGAAGAAGAGGTGGAGGTGAGGGAATCAATGAATTGAGTAGGGAATCCAAACCTTGTCATTACCTGCCGAAGATAATCCGAATGTACTCTGTCATAAGCTTTTCTGGCCAAGTAACACACCCACTGATGGAGATGATGGAGAGAAACGCCGAACATGATGCACGTTTTGTACCACCCAACCATTGTCTGAGATAAGCTCGTGTTTGACAAAAAGCTAGCCTGAAAAGGGTTGATTAAGCGATGCATGATGGGTTGTAACCGGTTCGCCAACAATTTGGTAAATAGTTTCGCATCCGAATTAATCAATGACAATGGGCGCCAGTTGGCCAAAAAGACGTGGGTCTCCTTTTCTAAACAACAAAACCATGCGAGTTGACAACCACGAACGAGGATACAAGTTAGTAAATAAAGTTGCTTGATTCATCACTAAGAGTAGCAGCTGGATCACCGGTTCCCACGTTTGCATGTGTTTGAGTAATTCAAAAAGGTAAACCATCCATCCCAGGGCTTTTACCCAAAGGTGTGTTCAATGGCTCGAACAAGCTCGTCCCAAGAAAATGGTCACGTAGATTGTCTCCTTGTGTTGCTGTCACTTGCACTGAGGAAGGAATAGAAGATAACATCTTATCAACAGCGGCCTGGGGCAGTCAATCTCGGTAGGGGTATAAAGATCCTTGTAATAGTGACGAGCATGTTGCATTATCCCGCACCCATGGTGGTGAAAGTTCACCGGTGTGGGTCACGGAGATGGTGGATGGTGGTGGCGGCCTGTCGTTGTTTCAACACTTTGAAAAATTACGGTTATTTCGTTCCCCTTCCTCGTGCCATCGGGTTGCTGTTCGTAACAACAATTGCTTGCAACACGTTCTTGAATGTTGGCAATTTCTTTTCAAGAGGTGGCAGTCGTGGGTCTCGAGTACCATGTTGTTGTATGATAACATGTCGACGACGTTGTAAAGTACGAAAGTGTTGTTTGGTGGTATGGCGGTGGCGGAAGCTGTAATCAATAGCTGTTTCCTTTAAACCGCTTTCGAGGTTGTCCCAGCATGCTTGCGGATCCATTTCAATGAGCTCATCATCCAATTGTGTAAAGTACTCCTTCACTGTATCCTGTAACAATAGATCAAATGGAGGTTGGCCCAACAGCAGGGTTAAACGCCAACAGCCAGGGCCGGTGTCCATGCTGTGTATTCGAAAATCCACTGTCAGCATCTCATGGTCAGTCCAAGCACGTGACATGTGCCATTGCTGAGCATTAGAAATCATGGAGTGGAGGTGATGGGCAAAGACGTAGTCCACAGTGGTATGAAGATTGCCCGATGGTATGTAGGTGCTGCCGTAGGAGGAGAAAGCATACCATTGATCTCTGGATACAGCGCAATTGTGAAAGGTTCAACAGAAATTCGCAATCATGCATGGTCTGAGTCTGAATGCAACTTGGTGTGAAGATGGGTGTTGAAATCGCTTATGACAAAGCACGGTTCGGAAAGATCTGTAAAAACAGGGTAAATCAAGGAGGTCGTCGATCCCTTTCAGCGAATGCATAAAGGACCACAATACGACACAAAGCCCCATGTGACGTACAATGGCGGATACAATACAACGTTGGTCAAGTGTCACATAGGTATTGGAAAGTGTGAAGGAGGGGTTGAGGCAAATAAGGGCACAATGTTTAGTGAAGCAAGAAGAGGAATTGGGAAAAAGGCGGTGTGAGAGATGTCTTGGTTAGTAAGTGTTGGAGCATGCGTTTGGGATACTTCCTGTAGAGCGAGTAAATCAATGTTGAGATGCTGTGATCGTAGGTGTCGAACAAATTGATTGTGCCTCTTTTGAATAGCGAGCGAACATTCAGAAGAGGCGAGTCGTGCTGTATTATTTATCATATTATTGGTGATGCTGTGGGTCAGGTGATTCCCCAGCGGATTGTTGTAAACGTTGTTGGCTCATGTTGCGTGACACGTGTGCTGGATGCTGTATCAAGTTTTGGTTTCTTAGGTGTTGGCGTGTGTGCTGTTGATGCTGATCGTGGTCGATAATAGGGTCGTTGTTGTCATTCATTCTATGGTCGTTGTCAACAAGTGTTGAGGTGGTGTCAATGATCATTCGATTGTCGGCGTTGTCGGTAGTTGGATTGCTAGAGTCTTTGGTGACATTGGTGCTCTTCTTATGTTGATCTTCAACATCGGGCTGAGAAGCTGTATCAGTATGCTGATCATTGGTTGAATTGATCTATTATCATCGATGATGGATGAAGGTGCTGTAGTAGTCATCTCCGAATCATGATCATCATCTACAGCTGACGCTGTGGTTGGGTACGTGTCAAGAAGCTGAGAATCGGTCAATGAATCCACCATGGCAGCTGGCGTTCACGGTATACAACAGACAATGTCGATGAAATGGCCTTTTTGGTGGCAGTGGAAGCAAGTGAGTTCTTGAAGTTTGGGGCATTCTATCTTGCGTGATGACCTGAGTGTTGCAATAACGGCAAAGAGGAGGTGCGTTTTTCCATGAGGCAGGGAACACATCATCCCAAACTTCACGATAGCAATACGTAACTGAACGAAGTACACGAAGTG